>NC_029787.2:9899823-9906980 GCF_000816755.2 Arachis ipaensis
ATATATAATACCAAAAAATATTATTTATATGTATCATATTTACATGGCCCTTAGATAAAGTAAAGTAACCCTATATATATCTCCCACTGTATAATTTTTTCCAAATTTGCCACCATAATTATTCTATATGTAAACCTAAGACATCATATATTTGGTAAAAAATTGACCGCTTAAGCACAATAAAATAAACAACGAATTGATAATACATACGACACTCCAACATTTTCACGTTGAGGCAACATTTAAAAAGTGTTGCCTAAAGGCTGACAAAAGATTGCTTTTGATCTATGGCAACACTTTTAGACCTAAGGCAATGTTTTTGGGCGGCGTTGCATATACAGCCGTTGCCTTAGATCAAGGCAACACTTTTTGGTTTCAAAAGCGTTGCTTTTGAGAGCAACAAAAGCAACATTTGGTAAGTGTTGCCTTTGGTTAAAAAACAACAACACTTCAAAGGTGTCTTTGAGACAACACTTTTGCAATGTTGTCTTTTCTCATATTTTGACCACTACTAAAAAATATTGCCTATTTGCAATAAAATTCAACCCTTTTATGTGTTGCTTATAAGTTTGAATTTGCAATACTTTAAAGTGTTGCCTATTAGTTTTGAATATGCAACCCTTTAAAGTATTGTCTTTTCTTTAGGATATGCAACCTATACAAGTGTTGCTTTTTCTTTTGGATATGCAACCATACAAGTGTTGTCTAATATTCAAAATATGCAACTAATAAAAGGGTTGCCTTTTTGATAAAAATAAAAATTATTTTTGTAATAAAAATACAAAAAATTAAAATTTACAATAAAATTGTTTGTTTATACATGTGTAATTATTTTAATTAATAAATAAATTTGTGCATAATAGAAAAAAATTATAAAAGAGACAAAATAACTAATAAGAAAATTCTAATTAAAATAGATATTAAAAAGTTCAATTAGTATTTTAAATACATGTTCATCAATAATTCTCAACAAAATAATAAAATTCTTGTCTAACAATAATTGTCATAAAAAATAGTAATTAATATTTATAAAAAAGATGTCATAGATTGACCAAATACAAGCTGAAACTAATTAATATTTTGCGATTTCGGGTTGATCGCTAAACTTCAATGGCAAGGTGATTTCCATTAATATAAGAGACATTAGTGGAAGAATGGTAACAGAGGTATCTGCAGGTGGCTTCTGTTAATACAGAATAGTAACATCAGGAAGGATCAAAGCAGACAAAGGAACAAGCTGAAACTCACCACACCAATGCTTCAAATTGCAGTTGTGGTTATTGTTCAATGTGGCACCTGCATGATGCAGTCCACAATTTAAAACCTTGAATCAAATCACAATCCAGTAAATGCAGGTTTTGGCATAGAAGAGGTAAAAGATAATAGAGAGTAGTATAATTAACTAACAACAATGGAGGATACAAACATTTATTCTACCCGAAGCATGGAAAATGTAACTACTGCACAGAAAACCATGCATACCTAGTTTTATTACATCTGATTCCGAGGCATCACAATCTAGGAGAAACAATCAATTTCAATTGTCACTATGTTTTTTCTGCTTGACTAACATGACCTATTTGTTCTGGAAGATTACTTGTATTTCGCATGTTCCACCAATGCTTCTATGTACAAGATCCATTTGATCCAAAAATGTTGATAGTCCATTCCCAATAAATGATAAATCACAAAAATTACTGCAAATTTTTTTGTTATACCTGGTCATCATTTTGGATCACGAGTTGATGAGGAAGGACGATCGTTGCCATTCGGACATTGCTTACCATTTATATCATGTGTTGGTTCCTTAGCTCGTAATAAAAACAATGCTTCATCAATATTTGTGCCAAGAGAACTCTGTTGCAAGAGAAGCTTCACAAGATCCTCCAATTTAGTATGTGTTATGACTAGGTTCCGAATATAAACATTGTACAATTTAGTAAAGGGGTGTCAAAAAGCAGAGCTACCTGCAAACGCCATTGGTAGACACAACTTGGATCCTTAATCTTGATGACTATCCATGATTTTATGAATTTGTCCCATGCATCATAATAACCTTCAAGGTTTTTATTCACAGTTTCTAGCTGAAAAAACAAGCACGATTATGAAAGGCTTCCCTATGGTATAATTCCTTCACCTAAAATACTCCAATGATGCCAATGGAGCAAAAATAACAAGACTCTAATAAGAAAATAAAAGAAAGCAGCAATAGGACGAAACTTGGTTCAAAAGATATTACCAAGGAATTCTCCTCTCTCGTCCCATGGGCGATTTTCAAAAGACTTCCCAATTATGCTGCCTTTATTATTCAGATCACCATCATTCGAGCAGTAGTGCGGAAAATAATCGTTGAACGTTTTGCTGCCTAGTACGTCAACTCCATTAAAGAGAAAGCCTCTTAGCAAATCCTATGGGATAAAACAGGAATTAAGGATCCGTAGCACTAGGATGTAACAGAATAAGACTAACCTCAAATTTGGTCTACCTTTGCAAGTGTTTCCCCAATCAGTTTCTTCAAAACACTCTGTCCAGGATCCTACTCACCAAATTTTCTAGTTAATAAGAATTAGACATGGACAATACTAAAACGCAAGTTCTTGTTAGGTTGGTTGCTCAATGTGTAACAGTTCAAAACTTCCATTTTATTGTTTGAAAGACAGTGGATGTTCCCATCATATACAAGCAAGACCATAATGTTTATCAAAATTGTGTAATTCTATTTCATAGGTGGGAAACTGGAAAGTGACTTCTCTCTGAATTATTGAAATCATAAACCATCATAACTATGACATCCATTTATATTCTTATGGAAAATCACCAGTCATTTAAAAAGTTAGAAACAAAATAGGCAAACTACCTTTTCTTCTCTCCACACCAGATATCTATGTTGAGCTTCGAGATTCCGGAAAATCTGAGATTCATCAGTCTCTTTAACGGATTTGCTTACCAACTCCAACCATACCTGCAAGAATAATATTCAAAGGTCAAGAATTAGAAAGCCTACTGAGATTACCCTTAGCAAAGCATGATTTATTAATGTACCATGTTGCTGGGATTACCTTGTAATAATCCTTGAATGCAGAATATAGAATTTCATAATTTTCTGGGCTTGAATTGAACTTTGTCCAAATGACAATGGGTGAAAAGAACTTTATAGATTCACTTGTGAGCTTCCCTCCCTATGGAAAACTAAATATGAATTTCTAGTTCTGACCTGAAGATCAACAGCCTTCACAACTTTCGTAGGAAGAGGCTTGAAGCCGAGCATCCAACCCTCAAATAACACAACCTAGACAGTCATTCATGCACAATAATTGAAGTATTAAAAACTCGACATCTGTATTTGTTTCATGGCAGGGCTAACCCCAAAAATTTCATTATACTCTTAAGTTTAGTTCAGCCAGAAAACCATTTTTCTTTTTTTCCAAAGCTGGATATCACCAACCTTAGAGCCTTATAAAGAATTCATGTTAATCGACATCAGTAAGATTTGGTCTGTTTGCCTTTACTTCATCGGTTACAACGTGACATTAATCTGTCACGAAAAAAGAAAAAGAAAAGGGATTAAGAATTACAATAGATAATATGTTACCGTAAGGGGTCCTTCTACCTCTGGCCAAGTTGAAGGATCAGCACGGTCGCCTCTTCCGTTGAATGCAGACTGCAGAGGCAGAGAAATAAGCATCAGCAACAATGAAGCGAAAATGTATCAAAATAATGAAAATATGTCTAAGCTAAGCCCTTACTTTGTCATATCGAGGTGGCTTTATCTTCATACCTGAAAACTTCAAATGACAATGAATTATGAATAAAATACTTGAAGAAAAAATAAAAATAAATAAAAAACTAAATTTTGTCCAAACCTTCTCTTGTCAATTTGGACAGAGCTATTAAGGTTTCAACAGACAAAGGAAGATCGTGGCTTCCTGCATTTTCTCGGAACTGGGAAGCAACAAGGCAAACAAAAATTCTAAGCAATCAAAACATATCTCCACACAATATTTCTAGCTAATGTTGTCTTTAATGTTGCAAGTGATTGTATCAAAATAGTCACAGTCATCATAAACACAACACAAATAGTCACTGTTCTTTTCATAATTTCTTATCCTGTTTCTGAATGAAAGAAGTTAGATTATGGTTGAAACTCTAGCATAACACAAGACCTAATAATCCAACATGCAATCCCAATTGTTTCTAACAGGCTATGAGTTTTTCATAGACCTTTAAATCATAGAAACTCCAATACCTTATTATATGAACACTTATCCTAAAAGTTTAAGCTATTAGTTAGAGACACAGTCTTCAATCTCCAAATTTATAATGAAAAAATCTCAAAGTAACAGAGTAAAGATACACCAACACCACTGTTTTAATTAAACAAAATAAAGAGAACTTTTTTAATCAATATGATAAGATAGTTGATTAAAACTCACAAATTCAAATTAAGTGACATCATTAAAATTTAAAATTCCATATTCTGGATCTTCACAAGCGTCAAAGCGGCGGGTCTTGCTATTTTCAAGAAAAGGTCAGTTGCAGAAATGTTTATTAACATGCTAAGGTTTAATACCAGCTTCTGCATCAGAAACAAAGCCAGCATTATACTGAGAAAAATGAGTTAATAAGTTAAATTCTTTACTTTCTGTTGAGAATCACATGAACATACTATATCAGCTCCAGAAGAAGAGGGGAGGAAGAAAAACAAACGGAAAAAATTGCAGCACAGTGTATAGATTCACATAATTTAGAAAAACACGTTTCAAAAACTAGTCCAATAAGTACATGATGAAGATTGATCCATCCATTTCAAGATAACCTCCATTATGACCATTATCTTAATTGATTCAGAAGCTCGTAATCTTAAGCCAAAGATATTCGCCATTCTCACCTTGTAGTGATGTGTTTCTCGGGAATGATCGATGATTTTTAGTTGTTTCGTAAGCCTCCGAGAGAGTTGTCACTGTAGCTTGTGCAGCAGAATATGCAACCTCTGATCCAACCAAAGCTGACAGAAAAGCAGCCTGCAAATTTGAATAAGACACATTACACAGTTAAATAGAGATTCTAAAGAAATTATTTTGTGAAGCACATAGGCAATTCAATACTGGCAGAAAAGTAGTAAATGTTATTTAAGTTAATCATCATCCCCCTCCTTCACAAGCTCCCTCCCCTGGCCATAACCCTCCATATACTCCAATAGTCCACCAGGAACACCAAGATCATCACCTTCTCCATATGTACCAACACCAATTTCTCAACCACCTTATCATACTCCAACTCCACCACAGGCTCCTTCCCCTGCTCATAACAACCATCACCTAATCCTCCATATGTTCCATCACCAATTTCTCAAGCTCCTTCGCCTGCTACCCACAACAACCATCACCCAAACCCTCCAAAAACACCATCACCACTTTCTCACCTTCCCTATAGTGCTGCTGCTCCAACACCAACGTCATCACAACCACCATACAATACTTCCCCTGTTTAATATAAGAAACTACTTATTTGTACTTGGAGAAAAACAAAAGATAGAAGAAAGAGTAACTAATGACTGAGACAATATAACAAACAGAAAGAGCGCAAAGTTGAATAACAAGCTTAGTGATAAATATAACAAACATAAGGCATAAGGAACAAATATAAAGTGAAATAATTCTCAAACAATTCAAATTCAAAGTAACAACAGGAATGCTATTTGCGTGACCTAAACTTGTCAATGGGAAGGATATGTAAACAGGTGCTAAAATAGAGCAGAAAAAAGAACGATAGAATCATCAATACCTGCAGAAGAATGCCAAAAACGAGAATCTCACCAAAAACACGAGCAGTGATAATCGAACAGTGACTGGCGGTGATGAACGCGAGCAGAGAGGATCGAAGCTCGATGAAAAGAGAAGTAGAGGATCGAAGCTCAACAAGCAGATGATCGAATCTCAACGAGTAGAGAATCGAAGCTCAACGAGGAGAGGAGCAGAGGATCGAAGCACATTGACGAGCAGAGAAGATCGAAGCACGTTCACGAGAAGAAAAAATCGAAGCTCATTAGCGAGCAGAGATTGAGATCGAAGCTCAATAAAGAAACGCGCATCATCATCGAATGGATTGAAGAACAACAGACGAACGAAACATTTGGAATGGATTGAGGATTTTGTGATTTTATTAATTGAAATATTTTAGGAATTTTGTTAGGGTTGTAGTTTTAAGAACGAAACATTTTGGATGGAATGGATTGTAGTTTTCTTCTCCCTTTTTTCTCTTTCTCTGCACAATATAGTTTATTTTTGTTTTTTAAAAAATATTAAAAAATTTTAAGCAACACTTGAAACGTGAAGACTAAAATAAATCTAAAGGCAACTTTTAAAAAAAGTAATATATTATTTTTATAATAGTTGTTTTTGTATATTTAATATAGCAACATTTAATAAGTGTAATATATAAATATTATAAATGTTGTTTGTTTAATTTATTAAAGCAACGTTTTTTATATGTTTTTTAAATTGATAAAAAATAACACTTATTAACAAGGTGTTGTATTAGTTTTATTGTTTTGCAATAAATTTTAAGTGATGTTTTTAACCACTTTAGATAACACTTTTTAAGAGTTATTTATCGCATATGTTGCAATAGCTCAAAAATATTGTAGTGCGTGATAGTGATGATAATAATAATGTATGCAAGTGCAACTATTGAATTGGGTCTCTACATTTGATCTGTCATCAACATTTAGATTTGATACTTTATATCCACCAAAAATAGACAACATAACAAAGAATATGATGACATGTGACTTAGGCCAAGGTCATATTTAATATTTATGTCTTTAGTAATAATGCAAAGATCATCAATATTTATCCGTAAATAATATATAAAGAGAGCGCTCATTAATTATTTTTCAGTTGACACTAATTAAATCATAAGATTCAATTTCAAAAATTATATTGACTATGTCAATTAGCCATTATAATGTCATGATGTTATTTAACTATTATTATATAAAAATCGTGAATAAAAGTTCACCTAAAATTCACTTAAATATTAATATGGGTCGCATTATTTTTAAGTAGGGATTTTAAAACCTAAAATGAAAATTACATCTAATTATTATTGGGTGCTTTATTTGACTTGAGCTAATATTTAATAACGGAAATATTTAA
>NC_029787.2:9907320-9907799 GCF_000816755.2 Arachis ipaensis
TAAATTTTTATCGTTTTTGTTTTTCTTTTTAGCACTACCGATCTAATAAATGTCGTTCATAGTAGGAGACTTGAACTACTTAACAAATTAATTTAAGACTATAAATAACATAAACAAGTTTAGATTATTTATTAGAAAGTGGTTGCCACTTCTATAGAATAATTCGCTGAAATTAGCAACACAATATAATTTTATTTTTATAATTGATAGAGTTCTACTATCTTATAATTATCATATAGATATTCAAAAAAGTTCATAATAAGAAAATGGATCATAATCATCCCAACAGCAAATATCTACCAAATATCCAAATTGGTGTACTTAGAAACTAAAATAGTGGCAATTATTAATTATAACGAGGAAAAACATCTTATAAGTTAATTTTCATTTTTTATTTAACTTCACTCTTTAAAATAAAAAAAAATTTCATATATTATTTCTTATATAGCTAAATTGATAAATAAACAAACTATATATAT
>NC_029787.2:9907884-9908979 GCF_000816755.2 Arachis ipaensis
ATCTGCCTATTAGTATTTAGCTTTTCATAAGAGTAATTAATTAACAATTTAATTGTTTTCGATGATTTAAAATCTAGTGTTGTTATTACTAACGGTTGACATATAATAGAAAACCAACATATTTAATGTATAGGCATTTTAAATTGAAATGACTTTTGTTCTGTGATAAAAATTATGAAGTCTAAAGTTATTGTCATTAATTAAATTTTGATGCTGGTCAAGCTAAGTGAAATTCAAAATTATTTTATATAAGATAAATGATAAAAATAAAATGAAAATTTTATATTTATTTGTTAATAAATTAAATATAAGATATAATAATTAATTATGAAACATTCAATTTATTATCAATTTTTTTTACAAAGTTTAGAAAAAAAAGATATAATAATAAAAAAAATATAATTGTAAAAAGTTAATAATGCAACATGTAAATTTGATGCTTTATACCCACCAAAAATAGATAACGTAACATCGATGATTCATGAACATGCGAATGTTTTTAACCGTATTCTAATTCTAGATATGCAGTGTGCACATGCATCGATGATTCATGAAATTGGATTACTAAAATATTTAGACAATATATATTTTGAATAAACATGAATAAAAATTCACTACAACAATTCCTTAAGATAGCGACAGTTATTTTGCGGCGGTTGTGTGAAACCGCCGCAAAACGACAACTTGCGGCGCATATAGCAGCGGTTAGGGGTTGGGACTGCAATCAGCCGACATTTAGCGGCGGTTTTTCTTGAACCGCCGCTATATTTCAATCAGGTTTGCATTTCGCGGCGTCTTTTCAAAAACCGCCGCTATATGTACCCCTGGTGAGTTATTATTTTACATTTTGCGCAAAATGTGTATTACCACATATTGCAACGTTTTCTTTAGTAATAACCATCTGGGTATAATCTAGTTAAGTAAACACTACTATCTTAAGCTACATATGTTTAAATCATTGTTACATTAATTTATATATGGTCCAAAAGTATATAAAGAGTACAATGAAAAGTACATTTAATAATATCCATAATAAATATAATAAATAAAAATAATAATAATTATAAACATTTTTTTATAAATTATTAAAAATCA
>NC_029787.2:9910422-9913689 GCF_000816755.2 Arachis ipaensis
AACAAATATAATGTTTTTGGCAAATATTTCACTAATTTCAAATATTAAAGACTAAATTCTAAATCTTAATAAATATTTTTAGAAAATGTTAGATTTTTAATAATTTATAAAAAATATTTATAATTATTATTTTTTTTATTTGTTATTGAAATGTACTCTTTATTGAATTTATTATGGATATAATTAAATGTACTCTTTATATACGCTTGGATCATATATAAATAGATGTAAATAGTCACAAAAAAATAGATGTAAATTAATTCGATCTACTATGGTCCAAAATTAATTCGAAATAGACCGATTTGAATTACTAGGGACGTCCTAGCATGCATAATTTGAATCACCCTAATTTGAATTTCCCTAAAATTACATGCAAGCATAATTCGAATTTGACAAATTTGAATTACAAGCATCACTACTAATTCGAATAGGACTAATTCAAATTAGTATTGGTTTGTCTCATTCGAATGGGACTGATTCGAATTACATAAGAATGTGCTTTTGGGATATTCTGGTAATGTTTTTCAATTTGGTAGAATTGTGTAATTTGGTCGTCCATTTGGTTTAATTGTGCATTTTACTCAATATATAAGGTGTCTATAATAACTATGATCAGATATAAAGTATACAACAAAAAATTGTGTTGCAATCAAATGTGTTCGTATGATATACATAATTATTAGCGCTATATATCGAAGAGTCATTTGGCTTGGTGGCAGCATGACATTGTTAAAGCTTTTTCTTCTTCCAGGTTCAAGGTTCGAGCCCTGCCTTCTTCATTTGTGCAAGGCTTTACATAGTTGATCCACACGTTGTGGGTCCATTGATGGAAGCGCGGTTTTAATTGGACCACCGGACGGTCCAGTCCGATTCTAATAACTATAAATGAAAATACTGAAATTTGGCGGCAGTTCTAAACCGCCGCAAAACAAGTGCTACTTTCGTTTATTTACTATTTAGCGGCGGTTATTATAACCGTATTATAACCGCCGCAAAATTCATTCACATTTTGCGACGGTTATTCCAACGGTTGACTAAAACCGCCGCTATCCGTTTTGCCACGCCCTATCTTCCGGCGTTTCATGAAACCGCCGCGAAATGTTTTGCGGCGGTTCAAAACCGCCGCTAAACGGCTCCAGGAACCGCCGCTAAATGGCGCTTTTGTTGTAGTGATTTCATAGTGAGTGTGGATCTTAATTTGGCTAAACTTTTATATCCTAATTGTAAAATTCTTATCCAGATGTATATGGATTCCAACCGGGCCTGGGGACGAGCAATCAAGAATTTGCGTAGAATGATATTGTTAAAGAAAGAGATTTTCTTAAAGTTACAATAATGCTTGACATCGGGTAATGATTTATCCATGGTTCTTCTTAAATCATTTAAATATGTAGAGGTGGTATAATCCGTACCTCTTTCTTATGCTTTATTTCATACATGATTTATAAAAATAAAATACACCATAATTTAATTAATTAATTAATTATGCAACATAGGATAGGACCATTATATTGACATCATATTAGAATAGAGACGAGGGTCCATTCAATTATGATTGAACTTCGGGCACGAGAAATCGTACGGAACAATGCTGAATCGTGTGTGTCATGGTGTACACATGAACCAAGTACGCTATTCTACACGGTACAGTAAAGAATAATCAGTTTAAACCGTTGGATTGAATATTTACTGTGCTTTAGGGACGTTGATCGTGAAATGGCGGCGCATGCATCGTTGACGACCGATCAGAATATATAAATTACATAAGCTTTGTCACTTGCTATAACAATCAAGTTAGAATTTTATTTTTATTATTTTAATTATTAGAAGTAATTTAATCATTTTATTTATTTTTATTTTAAATTAAATAAAATACTAAAATATAATATCATTTTATATATCTTATACTAAATATAATACAAAAATTTAATTAAATTTTTAAGTTTCAGTTCCTGTCTTTCAATTTCAACATTTCTTTAGGTTTTAAATTTATTTCGTCCCTCACCTTTTTTTCGCTCCAAAATGGTCCCCAAGGTTTCAGTTTATTGTAAAATGGTCCTTCGGACAAAAATACCCCTCCCTCCCTACCTCCCCTCTTCTTCCTCAACCAGAAACAGAAGCAGAATCGCAAATGCAGGCAGAGGAGGAGCAGCGGCGTGGAGCGGCGGCGGCGTGGAGCTGCTGCGACGGCGACCGTCCCCTTCCCCCTTTCCCCTCTTCCCAAAACAACACCCCCCTCCCGCTTCTCTTTCTCCCCCTCCCCCCGTCTCGGCAGCGCTGTGTTTTCTCCCACCACCACCACCAGAACCCACCACCACCACCACATTATCATCATGGTCATCATCATCATCATCAGAAGAATAGCACTTAAACCACCAGAACAAAACCACCACTACCACCAGAACCCACCACCACCACATTATCATCATGGTTATCATCATCATCATCATCATCAGAAATCCACAACAATATTCCACAACAAATTTCAACAACAACAATATTCCACAACAAATTTAAAAAAAAATCCAAAAATTTCACAAACAAATCAAGTTCACAGAAGAAGAAGAAAGAAGAAGAAGAAGAATTGGTGGTGCGGTGGTGAGGCGGAAGAAGAAAAAGAAGAAGATGGTGGTGGTGCGGCAGGGGCGATGGTGCGGTGGAAGAAGAAGAAGAAGAAGAAGAAGAAGAAGAAGGAGGTGGTGGTGGCGGCGCGGTGCGGTACTTTACTTTGGGGCATTTTGTCCCATTTTTATTGCTTTCTTTTTCTTTTTTTTATTTATTTATTTTATATTTATTTTATTTTATAATTTTTTTAATAAAGGGTAATTTGGTAATAAAAAAATATAATTGGTAAAAAGGACGATTTTAAAATAAACTAAAACTTTGGGGACCATTTTAGAGCGAAAAAAAGGCGAGAGATGAAATAAATTTTCAGCCCCTACATTGGGGACCAAAATCATACTTAACCCTATTTAGAGCTATGCAAATGCAATCCGGAGAGTGAGAGAAAGTCCTATGAATCATAATTACTAATTATACAAGTAATATGACCAATGGCACACACTCGTATTTAATGGTAGATATGGCTCAAAATGCCATGATTGATGTTTTAATGTCTAAAGCCCGACAAATATTATTTCTAGAGTAAAAGTTTATTCCTTTTTTATTTAAATGAGTAATATAATATTTTATTCATGTTCCTAAGCTATTTATAATTTGAAAATAAGAAGCAAATACTTTTCTTTTTCTACTCTGATTTTTAGTCCC
>NC_029787.2:9913908-9916899 GCF_000816755.2 Arachis ipaensis
ATCCGATTGATCCTGTCATAATTAAATAAAAATATAAAATTATAAAAATAAAAAATTAAATGCATGTTTTCAAAAAATATATTAATGATTAATCAAATATCAATTTTTAAATATAATTTATAGTATAAAAACAGATAATAAATTAGTCACTAGTACAAAATAATTTCTTAATTTAAATGAATAGGAAAAAATAAAAAATAACACAATCAATATCAATATGTTTGTATATTATGTGTTATTACTTGTGTTAGTATCTATGTCAATCTATATTTAAAAAAATAAAAATAAATAAAAATTTATTCTAAGTTTATTATATATTTAATTTTTTTCACATACATTAATAAAAATCAAGGTGGCATAGTGGAAAGAAGAGGTGTCATAGTCCAGTTCTGATAACTATATAATAGTATACCACCTCCCTCCTCTCCATTCATTCACAGCGCTCACCACCTCCCTCCTTTCCATACATTCACAGCGCTCACTACCTCCCTCCTCTCCATACATCTCACTGTAACAGCCCAGACCACCCGCTAACACGATATTGCCCGCTTTGGCACACAAGGTCTCACGTTTTTGCCTTTGACGATAGGGATGATAGCCTAAGCCCCCCACACTCACTCGTCAAAATGCGTCATGCTAGGGAGAGGTATCCACACCCTTATAAGGCATGCTTTGTTCCCCTCCCCAACCGATGTGGGCCTTACAATCCACCCCCTAAGGGAGCCCAGCGCCCTCGATGGCACATCGATCCGGGTTCTAACTCTGATACCATCTGTAACAGCCCAGACCACCCGCTAGCACGATATTGTCCGCTTTGGCACACAAGGCCTCACGGTTTTGTCTTTGATGATAGGGATGATAGCCGAAGCCCCCCACACCCACTCGTCAAAAGCAAAAGCGTGAGACCTTGTGTGCCAAAGCGGAGAATATCGTGCTAGCAGGTGGTCTGGACTGTTACAGATGGTATCAGAGCCAGAACCTGGATCGATGTGCCAGCGAGGGTGCTAGGCTCCCTTAGGGGGGTGGATTGTAAGGTCCCACATCGGTTGGGGAGGGGAACGAAGCATGCCTTATAAGGGTGTGGATACCTCTCCCTAGCATGACGCGTTTTGACGAGTGAGTGTGGGGCTTTGGCTATCATCCCTATCGTCAAAGGCAAAACCGTGAGGCCTTGTGTGCCAAAGCGGACAATATCGTGCTAGCGGGTGGTCTAGGCTGTTACAAGGGAGGTGGTGAGCGCTGTGAATGTATGGAGAGGAGGGAGGTGGTGAGTGCTGTGAATATATGGAGAGGAAGGATGTGGTGAGCGCTGTGAATGTATGGAGAGGAGGGAGGTAGTGAGCGCTGTGAATGTATGGAAAGGAGGGAGGTGGTGAGCACTGTGAATGTATGGAGAGGAGGGAGGTAGTGAGCGCTGTGAATGTATGGAGAGGAGGGAGGTGGTGAGCGCTGTGAATGTATGGAGAGGAGGGAGGTGGTGAGCGCTGTGAATGTATGGAAATGAGGGAGGTGGTGAGCGCTGTGAATGTATGGTGTAACAGCCCAGACCCCCTGCTAGCACGATATTGTCCACTTTGGCACACAAGGCCTCACGGTTTTGCCTTTGACGATAGGAATGCTAGCCGAAACCCTCCACACTCACTCATCAAAACGCGTCATGTTAGGGAGAGGTATCCACACCCTTATAAGGCATGCTTTGTTCCCCTCCCCAACCGATGTGGGCCTTACAATCCACCCCCTAAGGGAGCCCAGCGCCCTCACTGGCACATCGATCTGGGCTCCAGCTCTGATACCATCTGTAACAGTCCAGACCACCTGTTAGCACGATATTGTCTGCTTTGACACACAAGGCCTCATGGTTTTGTCTTTGACGATAGGGATGATAGCCGAAGCCCCCTACACTCACTCGTCAAAACGCGTCATGCTAGGGAGAGGTATCCACACCCTTATAAGGCATGCTTTGTTCCCCTCTCCAACTGATGTGGGCCTTACAATCCACCCCTAAGGGAGCCCAGCACCCTCACTGGCACATCGATCCGGGCTCCGACTATGATACCATCTGTAACAGTCTAGACCACCTGCTAGCATGATATTGACCGCTTTGACACACAAGGCCTCACGGTTTTGTCTTTGACGATAGGGATGATAGCCGAAACCCCCCACACTGTGAATATATGGAGAGGAGGGATGTGGTGAGCACTGTGAATGTATGGAGAGGAGGGATGTGGTGAGCGCTGTGAATGTATGGAGAGTGTAACGGCCCAGACCACCCGCTAGCACGATATTGTCCGCTTTGGCACACAAGGCCTCACGGTTTTGCCTTTGACGATAGGGATGATAGCCGAAGCCCCCCACACTCACTCGTCAAAACGCGTCATGCTAGGGAGAGGTATCCACACCCTTATAAGGCATGCTTCGTTCCCCTCCCCAACCGATGTGGGCCTTACAATCCACCCCCCTAAGGGAGTCCAGCGCCCTCGCTGGCACATCGATCCGGGTTCTGGCTCTGATACCATCTGTAACAGCCCAGACCACCCGCTAGCACGATATTGTCCGCTTTGGAACACAAGGCCTCACGGTTTTGCCTTTGACGATAGGGATGCTAGCTGAAGCCCCCCACACTCACTCGTCAAAACGCGTCATGTTAGGGAGAGGTATCCACACCCTTATAAGGCATGCTTCGTTCCCCTCTCCAACCGATGTGGGCCTTACAATATAATAATCTAATAATCTCAATAAATAATATTCACCGAAAGACCAATATTCAAATTTTATTTTTACCGAAATATTTTATATGCAACCATAAAAATATATGTTTTTTTTGTGTTTGAAAAAGATAATGAATTATGACAAAATATTTTCGTAAAAATAATCTTTATATCACTTTTTATATACATGTATAAGGAAATAATTTTTTTGTGATAAAATTTCTGTGTTAGTTGCAAAAGAAACTTTACAAAATTTTAATATTATTAAAAGATTTAATACTTT
>NC_029787.2:9917275-9935603 GCF_000816755.2 Arachis ipaensis
TTATTTAATTTAATTATTTTTTAAAAAATATTAATTATATATATATATATATATATATATTAAAAATTAACTACTATGTATTTGTATAAAAATACATAATATTTTTTTTATATATTTTTAATCTATATTTTATATTTTAATATGTATTTTATATGAGTGATTTAATTCTCTTGTGTTTTAAAAATATATTTAATAGTATAATAATTAAAATATATGTTAATAAGATTAAAATTATAATTATCATTAAAAAATTTGAATAGAAAATTAAAATTGTGTAAATATTATAAATGACACAAATATATATGAATGAAAATAGATAAAAATAACTGAGTAATAATTTCATACGTACTTGAATTTAGTTTGTGATGTATATCTATTAGATTACTTTTTTGAAAAAAATATTTAGAATATTCTAAAATAATGTTATTGTGCTCTGAAAAAAAAAAATAAATAGTGCAACGCTCTTTAAATGCTATAAACTATAAATCTTAATTTTTGAATTTTAAATCCTAAACTTTCAATCCTAAGTTTTAAACCCTAAATCTTAGCAAAGTTTAAACTCTAAATTTAAAACATTAATATAAAATATAATAATAAAAAACTAAAATTTATTTAATTGACAAAAAATATAACATTCCTTACTTAATAAAAAAATATTTAAGAATTATCTTTAAAATTATAATGTTAGTCTAATTTGATGAAAATTCAATAACAATGTATTTTACATTAAAAGTAATATACTTATATATATGAATTTGAGAGAGATATTATCAATTTTTTTTTAAAAGAGAGACATTATCAATTTAAAATTATCAAAATTAACTAACTATTTATTATTTATGTACTATTTGTACAAAAATAAAAAAATTATAATATAGTAACTAAAATCTGATCATCACCGTATATAAATCTTGAATTGTAGGTAAAACTACTTTTATATAAATTGAAATTGTGAAAATATATAAAATGATAAAAATATCTTGTTTGAATTATTTTTATTAAGTAGGTTATATTAAAAATTAATTACTAAAGTGTATTTTTTGTGTGTCTTGATTGGACTCTTATTTATAAAATTTAATGAATAATTATATAATAAAATAAATTATAAAATTTAATATTATTCACACAAGAGCATAATATATAAATTCAATAAATGTATCCCATTACAATTTTAAACTAATAACACTTGAATAATATCTTGAATAATATTTATGTATCATCGTATGAATTAATATTTGTAAACAAATATTTTCACCATATAGCAACAATATATACCTCCTAATAAAGTATTATTTCTAGGTAATGTATCAAAACTATATTAATAACAATTAAGAATAAAATATATACTTATACTAAAAGTATTAAAAATTATTTACTAAATTAACTATTTATATAAACTATATATTAACTATTGATTATTATATGATTGGGTGCATTTATATATTAGTAGTACTGCAAAGGGCAAGAGTCAATGAAAAAAGAAATATTAAAAATAGGTACATGTGTGCGTCTGCAATAATTGTAGTGTCCACTGTCCAATAATGACGTGAAGTATTATATAAAATACTAAAATTTTCAAGTTGCCTCTAGAAATGGATACTCTTATTTAAAAATTTTTCATGGGATTATTATGTATGTGATAAGTTTTATAATTAATTAGTTATTTTTGTAAGTTTTATATTTGATCTCACTTTTTTAAGCTTTAGTAAACATGAATACTACTCTATTCATTTGTTCTTATTATCTTCAAATTAGTTTACATTTTTAGAAAAAATTTAATATTGCTCAATAATAATTATGTTTATTTACTAGATAGATACGTTTAGAAAAAATTAAATATATCTTGAATAATTAAAGGGCATTAATTTGCTGTGTGTTGCATTATTAATCAGATAAATAAAATAATTTTTTTTTCAGTACCATGTGTGTATATATATATAATAAAAATAAATAAATAAATAAAAAGATAGACTAATAAGAAATATACTAAATACTTATGGTCACGGTTGCATGCATTGTTTTCTTAAATTAATTAATAAGGTGATATTATTTAATTATTTTTTTAAATCTTGATATATATAATTCTCTTAAAAAATAATACATATTAGTTGTTAAGAAAATGTTTAAGTCAAAATAGCATTTATTATATAAAAAAAAGTTATGCACGTAGTAATTAAGATTGATGAAAATCTAATTTCTAAAAAAATATGATATCTATACACACAAAACTAAATATAAAAGAATTCCATTGTCTAGATAGTTAAACATAAATTAATTATTATAATGATATTATTAATTTACAGGCCAGCATCAGGGAGATCAATGAATCCAATAAGAACATTAGGTTCAGCAATTACAGCAAACAATTACAAAACAATTTGAATTTATTTGACAGCTCCAATTCTTAATGCACTTGGTGGTGTCGATGCTTATTCTGCTGTTAAGCTTCCTAATGAAGATGAAAACCTGGTCTAGGCTCCTTCAAATCTTGGAAGCTTCATAAGGTGATTTTACAATAATTGATTATTAGAATATATATATATATAAACTTATATGTATCATATATATAATAAATAATATATATAAAAAAAAGTATATATAATGAGTGATAATATTTGAATCTTATTTAAAAATAATAGTCAAGTTTAGTACTCAATATAATTTGGTCTTCGATATAATTGCTTTGAATGAACAAAACAATTACTACTTACAAATTACAATCCCAAAAAAGAAGAATAACATGACTTATTGCACTTAGACAAAAAAAAAAGGAACAATAATAAAGATAAAGAGAAGAACACAAAAAAATAATTAGTTAGTTGAGTTATGAGTGAAGTGATGAGTATTATTATATCTACCCTCAAGCGCACGACAGAAAGAGACTCTTCGAAATGAATTAGAAAGCACCATAAAATAATTTTACACTAATAATGTATCAAAATTAAATTCTAAAAAAAATAGATTATAAATTTATCCATATTGAAGAAATTCATATAAACTATTTTAAATTTGTGTTCATATCTTTATTACTCTTATTTATAACTTTTATCCAATAAAAAAATAAATATACATGAGAGAATTTTTAACAACTTATACATGATGTTTCACAAATATGATCATGCATGATACCACTCTTAAGTCTCAATCAATTTGTATATTTTTAAAATATACAATTTTTATGAGTCAATTATCTTATAGAATTTGAATTGTATTGGAGTTGTTATTATTGAATATTTTTAACATAACTAAGTGGTAATTTTTTATTTACAATGATATAGAAGTGAACTTACAAAAAAAAATATACTTTACTCAAATTCTTCACTTTTTCTTATTCCTTGTTTTTCTTTATTTTTCTTTTCTCTTTTATTTTCTTTTTTATTTGATATTTCAATGTTCTTTAATTTTCTTCTTTTTTTTTTGCATATGCATATACCAAAAGATCAAAGGTCTTTTATGTTGAGCTTTGAGCCTTTGACCTCTTCGTAAATTCTTCCTAAATTCATAGAATTACATGCTTGAAAAAATAGTATAGTAAAATTTTCTAAACCAACTATTGGTCGATTATCTTTGCGATCAATATAAAGTAATGGCTATTGCTTTTGTTTTTTAACAGAATTATGATTTTGCTCCCAAAGAGGAATAACATCATATTTAAAGCCTGGATACCTATTAAAAGAAAGTATATAAACAAAGTAAAATCAAAGCCAAAACTCACTGTTACATAATTCGATAGATATCATAGTTGTAAAATATGATAAACTGTACCCAGTAGGTTCAACAAAAATATGTCAAAAATAAAAGCAAAGGTACTTAATTTGATCCTCAATAAACAAATTTGATCTAACTTAATTAGGACTGAAGTTTAGTTTAATAATATACTACAGAATTATCAAAACTAATTTGATCCTGAATAAATTGACTTCCTCTTCTCGACACACATAATTCTTAAACACTAATCTTTAATTAAAAAAGACTTGAGAGTCAGCTTACAATGTACTCATTATAAAAGATTGATAACTTATAATCGATAAATTTTTGGTTGATAACTTTGAAACACCTCTTGTGAATCTCCTTTTGCTTTTTTCACTTTAATAATTGCCCAGCTCAAAATATCAACATCAATAATATCTTTAACATGAGAGTGAATCTCTAATTTTTCAGAAGTTGAAACATGGTAAACCTTATCAGCTGCCACAAAAAGGCTGTAGAAGAGAAAGGAGGAGATGATTATCAATTTTTATGAGTCAATTATCTTATAGAATTTGAATTGTATTGGAGTTGTTATTATTGAATATTTTTAACATAACTAAGTGGTAATTTTTTATTTACAATGATATAGAAGTGAACTTAAAAAAAAATATACTTTACTCAAATTCTTCACTTTTTCTTATTCCTTGTTCGTTTCTTTATTTTTCTTTTCTCTTTTATTTTCTTTTTTATTTGATATTTCAATGTTCTTTAATTTTCTTCTTTTTTTTTTGCATATGCATATACCAAAAGATCAAAGGTCTTTTATGTTGAGCTTTGAGCCTTTGACCTCTTCATAAATTCTTCCTAAATTCATAGAATTACATGCTTGAAAAAATAGTATAGTAAAATTTTCTAAACCAACTATTGGTCGATTATCTTTGCGATCAATATAAAGTAATGGCTATTGCTTTTGTTTTTTAACAGAATTATGATTTTGCTCCCAAAGAGGAATAACATCATATTTAAAGCCTGGATACCCATTAAAAGAAAATATATAAACAAAGTAAAATCAAAGCCAAAATTCACTGTTACATAATTCGATAGATATCATAGTTGTAAAATATGATAAACTGTACCCAGTAGGTTCAACAAAAATATGTCAAAAATAAAAGCAAAGGTACTTAATTTGATCCTCAATAAACAAATTTCATCTAACTTAATTAGGATTGAAGTTTAGTTTAATAATATACTACAGAATTATCAAAACTAATTTGATCCTGAATAAATTGACTTTCTCTTCTCGACACACATAATTCTTAAACACTAATCTTTAATTAAAAAAGACTTGAGAGTCAGCTTACAATGTACTCATTATAAAAGATTGATAACTTATAATCGATAAATTTTTGGTTGATAATTTTGAAACACCTCTTGTGAATCTCCTTTTGCTTTTTTCACTTTAATAATTGCCCAGCTCAGAATATCAACATCAATAATATCTTTAACATGAGAGTGGATCTCTAATTTTTCAGAAGTTGAAACATGGTAAACCTTATCAGCTGCCACAAAAAGGCTGTAGAAGAGAAAGGAGGAGATGATTATCCCTAAGATTTTGATGGACATGAATAAACAAAATAATAACAAAGCAACAGTACCACATGAACACACTCAACCCCTCATCTAGCAAGTGGTTATATACTTTCAGTTGGCAAATTAAAAAAAAAAAAGCAACTGCAAAATCAATATATTTATTCACCAAGATATTCAAGGAATGAAAAAAAAAATCCAAGTAACTTTTACAAATATCTCAGAAAAAAAATTAATTGAAAAAAATAGTAAATTGGGTATCACATTTTTTTTCTAATTAATTTCAATAAGCATTAATCTCTCTGTTCAGATTAAGTATCCATTTTTGTTAATAAATTTCTTACTTTCATCCTTACTAAGTGTAACTTAAAGGAAAACAATAAGAACATATATGATATACCGCATGACATACATATATGTAGTACAAACTATTATAGTGGTGTTAGAAGTAGGACCAGCAGCGACTTATTTTATTTTTTTTCTCACAAAATTCTATTTGTCGGTTTCTTTCCATTCTATTTCGTTCATCCCATTCATGCTTATAGAATGCTACTCCTTATTTTGTTTTAAAACTAATGAAGGCCCTCCCCTACTTTGATTGATCATACAGTCCATAATATAACATTTAGGAATTTAAACTGAGAAAGTTTTTGAAAGGACAGAAGAAGAATTTCTTCTAGTGTGTCAGGTATATCGCAAGTAATGAAAAATCCTACAATATTTTCTGGAGGATACACTAAATGTCAACAGGACAAAAGTTTGTTCACTTTCATACAACTTAGGCACCTTTAATTGGTATTACTACTAAATAGAGACATAGTGTTGACATTGAAATTTATGCAAGCCTCCAAAAGATGCCAAGGTTTGTGGATAATAGAGTTCTAAGCAACATCAGATACTGGTAATAATTAAAAAAGAAGCATTCCTCAACTTACCTAAGCAAATCCTAGTCCATAATGATGACTTTTGTAAATCTGTTTCGTAAATCTGTCATAAAGGGATTTTCACATGAAAATTCCAAAGCTGCAACATTTCCATACTGATCACAAAGTAACTGGACTTATGCATGTCAACTCAATTTGATAAAAAAAATATCATTAGAATATGATCAATCAGATTAAAGTTAAGCAGCTTGTCTCTGGGAGGCAACTTTCATTATAAATATACTTCACCTTGGACTTGCCTGAAGAATGTCCTTACCTCTTCATCAATTGGCATTTTGATAAAAAAAAAAAAAATCCAAAACCCCGGAAAAATCTCAATTGACATACCTGCATTATACTCAAAACCTCAACTTGATCACCAACTTTTATGATTTCTTACCATTTTTCTGTATTTCTCCGTGCTTCAATTCTGTCATATTTTCCTTTTTTTTTCAGATAATACCATAAATCAGTTGCTAAGAAATTTTTATTCCTGTAGTCTTCAATAAATTTTAATCACCAAATTAGTGTCTAATATCAGAATTTTAAAAATTTTTAGGGTATGTTGTGTTTTTATTAAATAACATAGAGACTGATTTGTTTAACATTTTACTAAAATTTGACAAGAGGATTGCTTTGTCTAACAAAACAAAAAGGCTACGGACTGGTTTAATGATTAAAATTTGTCGATGATTAAGGTGTTCGACTAAAAATTACTAATTTGGGGTGTAACTCTTATTTTTTTTGTACACTTATCATATAGGGATCCGTCTGAGGAAAAAATTGTTGAGAATTTCCTCGAAGAAGAGGGAATTCAGGAGACTATCAAGTCTAAGATTTTGTAGATCATCAAAGGAATGGGTTAGTTAATCAACATTCACCCTCCTTTTGGCTCAAGTTAATATATTTGATTTAAGGGTAATATCAGAAAAAACAGATTATATGTTTTTGCATTCTCTTCCATTATCCAAACATAGCCTAAAGTTTCTGTGTATTCTTCATAGTAGCCTTGTGCTGCATCATGTTACATTTCCATGTGTATTGGTTGTAAAATTTGCATTATGGGCACTGCATTTTCCACTGCCAGGTTTCAAGGATGAGGTTACAGGAAATGGCAGTACGTAGGGACTTAAATAGAACGAAAACGTTGGGGACAAAAACGATACATAGAAATAAATTTTAATTTTATCCTTTAATAATATCAATTTTTTACTGTATATAATATTCAATTATTTTTTAATCACATATATATATAAGTAAATTATCTTTGAATGTATCGTACACAATGCCACAAATAGAACGAACATCAGCAAATGTCTGGCACCCTTTTTGATAATTCAATAACAAACGAAGGTAGTACTCCTCTCCATGCGAGTGAGGAATATGTGTGAGACGACCACTCACATTCCCTTGCTTCCGTGGCCTCCACATATGCCCTTGCTTGTCCCAAACAAAAAATGACGGCATCTCCGTGTAAGTCAGTGTACGGGCCAGATCAAAATCCTTGTTAGCCTTAAACCAGCCAATAAACATACTATCCTTTGAGACCGCAGTCTCGATAACATTCTCAATAAGTTGATGATCTTCGTACAAAATATTCTGTTCATTTGGCAGGTGGAATGGACGTTTGCCTCTTTAAACTGAATCTCAAACCCGAATAGCCGCCAGGATGCCTCACAAGCAGATATATATCGGCAATCATAGTAGTTTTGGATTTCATCCACAGTGACAACAGAATCAGCTGAATCATGCGATCAGAAAAATGAAGCTGTGACACGATCATTACCTTTGTGGACGTACTTGAACAAATACTTAATAGCAGATGTCTGGCAAGTATACTCAACATTTATGTGGCACCCATACTTAAGAAGCAATTTTGCATTGTACGGGACAATAAACCGATTGTCGAGGTCAACATTCCTCTTGCTTGTTGAACGACCATTATCCGACCGTTTATACTTGGGAAAACCTGCACTGTCTATGGCTGTTTTCTCATGGAATGGCATTGGATAAAACTTGGAACACTTCCCATTAACCATACACGGGCTACTCGTGTTCAAAACTTCACAGGGTCTGAACCATGAATTTCTGGACTAAGCTGTATAGCTTAGGTTGAGTGTGTTCGTCAGGTATCTCGGCCGATATATGATGGTCAATATCATCGGATGATCTAGGCTTCTCGGCTGACTAAAGAAATAATAAAATGTGACAGTGGGGAAGACCACGCTTCTGGAATTTAACTGTGTACACAACTAAAACAAAGAAAATGGGAAAAAGAAAAGAATATGTGAGGGGACAAATAACCATTGATGGAAAAAGGACAAATGTGTTGGCGTGAACTTGAAGACACTGAATGAAAAACCTTACCTCCTTTGGGCTTTCCGAATATGGACCATCCTTTAAGTCTTTTAGCAAGGCATCTAACTTGATCTTGAAAACCCTTGATATGATATCAGGCCTGTCACTTGGCTTTAATGAATAGTCCGCAACGCAATCTTTAATCTTGTTCCAATCTGGGTTACATGTGATAGTAATGAAATAGCTAGGGTAACCGGCATACCTGCAAATAGAAAATGCATCTTTGCAATTGTTGTACATGTACCAGGGACCGCCGACAAATAAAGACGGCAAGATAACTCGTTTGCCAGTTCCTGCAGCCTGTGTCTCACCATGAATTAGGCACTCATGTAGGCCTTGCAGTTGATAGGAGCGAAACTTGTTCTGGTGGAACCTGTGATATTGTAGTCTTTCAGCTTCTACCATAGTGTAACTATCAACCAAAAATTGTTGGAACAAACGTCTTGATTTGAGAAGAACTTGCGACTCATGCGTTCTCATTTGGATTCGAAAAGACAGAAACTCGCTCATGCTAATTGTTTCTCGCTTATGTAACTGTTGCTTAGATCTTTTATCGGATATCAAGATATCACTCTGATAAACCACTATTTTATGATTTATCTTGTCCTCATTTGAGTGGTTTTTATCAATTTCTTGCTCACTTATTCATATAATTTGCATGATTTTACAATCCCTTCCTTATTTTATGATATAATTGAAAACATGTTCCTAGGCCTTTAAACTGTTAGTTTTAATTATCCTTTATTACCATTCGATACCGTGATCCGTATGTTGAGTGCTTTCAGACTTTATAGGGCAGGAATGGCTTAGAGGATGGAAAGGAAACATGCAAAAGTGGAAGAAACGAGAAAAATGAAGTATTTGAGAAACGGGCAGCGATGCGTGCGCATGGACGATGCGAACGCGTGCCTAGCGCAAAACACGAGCGATGTTGCAGAAAGTTGCAGAAAACGCTGGGGGCAATTTCTGGGCTCCTTTTCGGCCCAAATCCAAGCCTGGGAACACAAAATAGAGGCTGCAGAATGGGGGAATCAAATCATTCAATCATACAATTTCATAATACACAATTTTAGGGTTTTAAATGTAGTTTCTAGAGAGAGAGAGGCTCTCTCCTCTCTCTAGGTTTTAGGATTTAGGATTTCTCTTAGTTTTAGGTTTATTTCTTCTCAATTCCAGGTTCAATGTTCCTTTAATTTAGTTTCTCTTATACTTTTATTTATTCTAGCATTCCAGTTTATTTATTTCCTTTGTTGATTACTTTATGTTACTATTTGGTTTATGAATTCTCATGTTTAATTTAATTTTCTATTTAATACAATTTGAGATATTCCAATCTGGGTTACATGTGATAGTAATGAAATAGCTAGGGTAACCGGCATACCTGCAAATAGAAAATGCATCTTTGCAATTGTTGTACATGTACCAGGGACCGCCGACAAATAAAGACGGCAAGATAACTCGTTTGCCAGTTCCTGCAGCCTGTGTCTCACCATGAATTAGGCACTCATGTAGGCCTTGCAGTTGATAGGAGCGAAACTTGTTCTGGTGGAACCTGTGATATTGTAGTCTTTCAGCTTCTACCATAGTGTAACTATCAACCAAAAATTGTTGGAACAAACGTCTTGATTTGAGAAGAACTTGCGACTCATGCGTTCTCATTTGGATTCGAAAAGACAGAAACTCCCTCATGCTAATTGTTTTTCGCTTATGTAACTGTTGCTTAGATCTTTTATCGGATATTAAGATATCACTCTGATAAACCACTATTTTATGATTTATCTTGTCCTCATTTGAGTGGTTTTTATCAATTTCTTGCTCACTTATTCATATAATTTGCATGATTTTACAATCCCTTCCTTATTTTGTGATATAATTGAAAACATGTTCCTAGGCCTTTAAACTGTTAGTTTTAATTATCCTTTATTACCATTCGATACCGTGATCCGTATGTTGAGTGCTTTCAGACTTTATAGGGCAGGAATGGCTTAGAGGATGGAAAGGAAACATGCAAAAGTGGAAGAAACGAGAAAAATGAAGTATTTGAGAAACGGGCAGCGATGCGTGCGCATGGACGATGCAAACGCGTGCCTAGCACAAAACACGAGCGACGTTGCAGAAAGTTGCAGAAAACGCTGGGGGCAATTTCTGGGCTCCTTTTCGGCCCAAATCCAAGCCTGGGAACACAAAATAGAGGCTGCAGAATGGGAGAATCAAATCATTCAATCATACAATTTCATAATACACAATTTTAGGGTTTTAGATGTAGTTTCTAGAGAGAGAGAGGCTCTCTCCTCTCTCTAGGTTTTAGGATTTAGGATTTCTCTTAGTTTTAGGTTTATTTCTTCTCAATTCCAGGTTCAATGTTCCTTTAATTTAGTTTCTCTTATACTTTTATTTATTCTAGCATTCCAGTTTATTTATTTCCTTTGTTGATTACTTTATGTTACTATTTGGTTTATGAATTCTCATGTTTAATTTAATTTTCTATTTAATACAATTTGAGATATTTCAGATTTATGATTGCTTTCTTCAATTTATATTATTGATGCTTTCAATTTAATTTAGATTTCTCCCCTTTTGGATTTGGTTGAGTAATTGGTGACACTTGAGTTATCAAACTCCTTTGTTGATTGATAATTAGGATTTGCTGGTTGATTTGGATTCCTCTAAAGCTAGTCTTTTCTTAGGAGTTGACTAGGACTTGAGGAATCCCATTGATTAGTCCACTTGACTTTCCTTTATTTAGTAAAGGTTAACTAAGTGGAAGCAATAAATAATTCTCATCACAATTGATAAGGATAACTAGGATGGGATTTCCAATCCTTATACCTTGCAAGGGTTTTCATGATTATTAATTTACTTTCTTGCCAATTTATTTCCTTGTTCCATATTTCAAAAAACCCAAAAAGATACTTTTTCATAACCAATAATAAATCATACTTCTCTGCAATTCCTTGAGAGACGACCCGAGGTTTGAATACTTCGGTTATCAATTTTATTAGGGGTTTGTTACTTGTGACAACCAAACTTTTGTATGAAAGGATTCTTTGCCGCTTTAGAAACTATACTTACAACGTGATTACTTTTGTGAATTCTTTACTAGAAGAGATCAGTTCATCACACTCCGAAAACCATCTTCACCGTATGGAAAAAGCAAGGGGTACTGTAGTGCAAGGTACTGGGGATGATTAACATCAATGCGTTTCAACTGATTTGAATGTGTCTGAAGTACAACATCCCTCTCAAGGTTATCTGTATCAAAATCACCTACAATAAGAGCAGCAACTTCAGACGCTGATGGTAGAATATATCTTCTACCATCAGTATTCCTCTTCTTGATAAGACGAAGCTGTAGCGGAGTGGTTGAATCTTCAACGAACCTTTGCCTAGCATATCGAAAAGACTTAGCAAGAGAATTGTGGGAATCAAGCATGTTGCTGAGGTCGGCCACAATGGTCTGATCTATATATTTGTTTTGATTAGACAGGCTACATCAACCCAAAACCAAAATACATCAAGATAAATGAAGGTCACACCGAAATCATATAATACACATATTAAAATATCAGCAGACAATCAGTACAACCAATTCACCCAATTGCGTCAATCCTGTTCTAAACTTCGTTTTCCGTATCATAGAAATAGAGCTGAGCAAACTTGGGCTTGCTAGACTGCTGTGGCATCAAACTTCCAATTGAATGGTAATTTTGGCCACTAATAACAAACATGGGGGGAGCGGAACCCTTGTTTAATGTGTACTGAATCTTTCCAGCCATAGATGTGAACGAAAAAATACCATTAAAGGCCCTGATATATTTCTGATAATGCAAAGATCATTCATCATCTCCATCCAACAACACCTTCAACAATGGTAGCGGGACCGGCAACAAAGGGAGAGTGACCTTTCCACTTATACAACAAATAGCAAATAATATAGTGTTATTGGCTCCACCTTTCGCAAGTCGCTCGTGCATCCACATGTTTGCCCCACAAAAAACACATCTTTGCGTGGATTGCCCAATAGACCAAACATCTAGTGAACATATGAAATAAAGCAAAATCAAGGTTTGCAGGAGTGCAATAATAGGTCAAAATATGGATAAACTCATAATCATAGTCATTGAGAATAACACCTGGTTCAGTAGAAGATGCAACAAAAGCTTCAACTTGGACGTCGCTAGCCTCAGGCAGATAAAAATTTGCAGATCGGGACAAAGGGGAATAGCCAACCCGACTGCATATTTGATGAAAACCAGTTATCAAATCTCGGAGCTAAATTTGAAACATTAAAACGATTGTGAGTTAGTGGGCGGAACAATCCAGTCAAAGACCCATGTTCAACCGTGGCTGCGGGTGAGGCTCGGCAAAAGGTCCCATACTAATGATAAAAAAAATTGTACCAGCTTATACGGTAGAATTGTTTAATTGTTTAATTGCAGCATAATTCCCGGCTTCAGAACATATCCTAGAGAAATGGGAAATTCAGGCATTACTTACGTGGTACGTGTTACAGAACACTTTTGTCTGTCACCAAACCTAGGTACATTGCACGATGAAGAACCTGCAATGGAAAAAAGGGGTGTTATCCGCGGATGGACAAGCCAACACCGTGGTACGGGGCAGTATTTAAAAAAGGAACAGTATGACAAAAATGAAACGGAGTAGCACAGGTGATCACGATAACTAAGCAATACCAGCGGTGAGTATCGCACGTGTGGGGGAATATTGCTACATTCCGCGGAGAGCCATTTAGCCAAAGAATAAGTTAGAAAAGATATCCACCTTAGATTGACAAAGTAAAGCTAACCTTGGACTGTGACAACAGAGGCGGGTGATTTTTGGAGCACACCAATAGCGGTTTGGAAGGACTCAGACATGTGTCTGTTAGGATCAACTGCAACAACAGAAAATCGTAGATGAAAGTTTATAAATCATGCATAAACACACCAGTAGAGCAGCAAGATAAGGGTCACGCAAAATTTCCAGCAAAAAATGACATGTTCCCTCACAGAGGAAAGAATGGATCATGCCAAAAAATGAAAAAGTCTAATGGAAAAATGACGACAAGCATGAAGCGAACTATGTAGTGGACAATGACTAACAAACCATTCTCGGGGCCGGATGGACTCAGCAACACGTTGACCCGGCGCCTCTTATGACCCAGCAAATTCATCCGCCGTTGCCCTGCGAGCTTAGCTTGGTGTTCCATGGAATCCAGGCAACCGAACCGGTTGCCAAAGGGGTAGGTGTGTGGAATAATTTTGTTACAGGTACTCAAACTGATTTCAGACAATTGCAAAATTGGACACCGCTCAGCTAGACAGGAAAGGCAACACGCAATGATAAAGGTCAACAAATACTGGGAAGAAAGGAAAAGACCGAAAGATCTACATCAGGAATGATGTCAAAGTTGGACTATGAAAAACACATGTGCTCAGGCGCTTGCTTAGTCTTTGACCATTAAGGAAAAGAGACCAGTTCACAGAGGAAACGGATCAATTTGGCATCCCACGACTAATTCAAATTCAAAAAACAATGAACTCAAGACATAGTCAACCGATCACCTTAACATGACCAAAAGAAAGAGAGAAGGAAGTTAGCTGATAGGGGAAATTGTAATTGCAGAATCATAGTTACACTTATTATTTGTAACATAAAAAAAAGAGTAGTGGAACATGGAAACAGGAGTCCGGGTAAACACCAGTTCGGTTTGACTACTCAGCACATAACTGTTATATTTAGAGAGAGAAAATAACAACAAAAGAAATGTTAAGTGAGTTCTGGTATACAAACAAAGGTGCCGTAGGAAAGAATTAGAGAGGTTTTTTTAAGAGAATAGAAATAATGCAATGTGTTTTAACTTAATCTCCAAAACGGGCTTTGCATCTTACTATGCAAGGTCAAAAGGAATAGTGTGAAATATGCATTGTTCATATAAAAGATGTGATAAGAAAATTTTAGCCATATCTCAACATAAGGGAAAATCTCTTTGGTTAAAATAATCAAATTTTAACAGTTTAAGAATCAAATTTTAACAATTTAAGAATGATTGTTCGATATAAGACATTTATTTGTATCCAAACTAATTTTCTCTGCCTCGTATAATATGACAATCAACTGTTGGGAAATAATTTGGAGTGCTGATGCATGCAAAGATCTTCCATGCGTGTAGGTAAATGAAATTTTTCTCTGATCTTTTGTGCTTAATTACAATTTATTAGCACGACCATAAATTGGTAACAATCTGACTTGAAATCGAAACCATAAAAGAAGGCACGGCATAAATAAACAACAGCAGAATAAAACCCACTATTGATAAGGTATAAGATAGCCTTGCTTATAAATAAGAGTTGTTTATCTTTGAATGAGTGGAATTTAAAACCGCTTGGTCTATTTGACCCACGGAAGTATGTAAAAAATCTTGACAATGCTCTAACATGGAAGCATACAATCTACACACACAATATAGAAAAAAATGGGCTTTCTATTCAAAGAAAAATCTACTGCCACTTTTGCAAAAATGTAAGTACTTATAAATATGGTGTGTCTTCACAAATTAAGGAGGACCGCGCAAATCATATTGCGACGCCTGTGTTTGAATGACAAGAAGCTAATCTAAATAGAATAATTCAATTATTCAATTAATGTGAAATTATTGGCAGATGGAAGTCTATTCAAGGAGATATATTTTTTTATACAACATCAATGAAAGGCAAAAGTACTTGTCGGGCGCAACTTTATCACCTTTTATGCTGGTTCGTTATTGATTGGGTATGAATAATGTTAATGGTGTTTTGAAGGATGGAAGAAGAAACCTATGCATCCAACCAATTTGCATTAAGCCCCGGGGAACGCATTGCAAAGAACCGGTTAGTGATAAATATATCATATGCACAGAACAGATACATCTAGGTGGGAAAGTGTGGGGCGCAACTAAAATGGCTTGTCGTTCATGCTGTGTTGACGAAACTCCAGAAAACCAATCACTATCAACAGTTATTAGAAAATAATTAACAAAGAGGGTATGGGAATGAGCACACTGTTTCATACACAGGTCCCATGCCTAACACAGAGCGCCACTAATCAGGTAACTCAATGCGGTTATTGCAGAACTATTCTCAAAATAAAAGAGCTTCACTTCCAATAGCACCCTAGTTTAAACCCCCCGCCCCATGGCATAAGAAAGCAAAGTGAATAAGCAAATCCAACTCGTGAAATTCCATGTTTAACGACATACAACATTCAGGTTGCAATGATAGGAGTACACATAAACAGAGAAAAAGCAAAAAAAAAAAAAGGAAACTCCTACATGTTAACGAAATCAGTAAGATGTAGTTAACCAAGTGAAGTAGTGACATAACATCTGACGGGGATTACAAAACCACATGGAAGGATAAACAGAACAGCGTATAAACTAACGGTAGCATCAATACGGGGCATCTCAATCCAGACCATACGAGAAGCCCAACCGAGAGCCGCCATGAGATCTAACACTATGATCGAGCAAACTAAATAACAACGATGACAATGAGACCATGCAGCAGCATGTTAACGTGGCATGACACATTGCTAATGTGAACATGTAAAAATAAATGCCAACTGTGAATGTAACATTAGGAATCTTAAGTAAGTCGAAATCAAGTTGATAAAACGAAAGAGTCAGAGCAGTTTATTTAATGCCAAGCAGTTCGGTTGGCTTTACTTTTATTTAAAGCTCTGAGACGGAGGGATGACCGGCTCACATATCCTCTGCAACAGGATCGGTGGCATTCCCTGGGATGCACTTCTCAAACGCAGGTGGCCTTGTTGGCAACAAGACGAGTGACCAATTCAGATGCATAATTTTCCCACAACGTGCATGAAAGCTTCTCACTGCCACTTTTGGGTCCACACGTATTTTTTATCGCGGTTTACATAGACCAGTTATAATCATTAAACAACACAATCAGAGGTAAGTATGGATTGCGGCATGAATGAGGTATCCAGATTTCTATATTTCTATACACAATAAAAAGGGAAGACTTACCTCAGATCATCAAGCTCGATTTTCATGTAGTGTGACTTTTGGGTTTTTTTTTTCCGAAAGGAATCAAGTCACTCTTTGCGGACAAAAGACCAACAAAATCTGCTCCAGATAACCTCAAGATAAGCGGGCATTAACAAACAGTTGGCAGATGCAAAAAATGATATTCTAGGGAAATGACCTAGATGTGGGTGGCACAATGAGGACATCAAAGAGCATACCAATAAGAAATAAGTCATCCCTAACCGAAGATAATATTTCCTTAGTTACCACGAAATCAAATGACTCAATTGGAATATTGATGTCATCAACACTCGAGACCAATGTGTCCCTCTTAAATATGATCCGCATACTATGCTTGGTGGGCCTGTATTTCTGCGTGTTTGAGTCCATCGTGAAGTTGGCCAGAACAAACACCTTCCCCTCCTCAAGGATCGGTTCAAAAAGACGGTAATGAATGGACCAGATGAAACAATAGATTCGCGATCCCTGACAACGATGGAACAAAAAATAAAGAGATTTTTGATATCACAGAGGTGACAAACATCCAAAAGGAATAACATACATGATGTAACAAAAGGCGGAAACGTACCTCTTTGTCAAGTACAACCAACTCCATTGAAGGTTGAGAGTAACTCTTTTCATATGACGATATTTGTATATTACAAATATTATTTAGTATATATGAAACATTATATTATTATATTAGATTTTATATGGTTGTTATTATAATATGGGTGTTATTAATACACATATACGCATATATCCTAATAGACTCTCCATCTCGATATCCATATTTGAAGCGGCTTGAAGGCCAAAACAAATATACTCACATGCATGTGCACAACTATAACTAATAACTAATTAAATAACTAATAACTTAATAATTAAATAAATAAATATATAAATAAATTAAATATTAAATAAATAATAAATAAGTTTGGGTCTGAAGACCTCGTGGAAAAGGGTAACGCCAAGGAATAACCAAAACTCGTGTTTGATTTTTTTCTTGCACTGAGCAAGGAGTCGAAAAGTTGGTGAAGCAGTTGAGGTTAGGGCAAACCTTGCAGAATTGGGAGATGACGGTCAAAACCCACCGATGTATACATTGAATGTAGGAATTAGCGACACACCTACTGACTCAGAGCGATGAACGCACACTGAGCAGAAAGACTTGACATTGAGTTGGGATGGTCGGGAATGGCGATTTGTGTGAATGTCCTCAAACGGTAGGCTAATGTTTTTCGCATAAGGTGTATTGTTTAACAAAATCCAACAAAAGGCTCTAAGATATTCTCGATTATAAGGCTGAGGTCATAACCGAAAGATGAAATGAATTAATCTAGAGAGAGCAAAGGTCACAATGAAAAAGCACTTCACTGTTCTGGGTGAAAGGGAGCACGGGATGAAAACTTAGTGAGTTAGTCGAAAATGCCTGACACATGTGGCAACACGGGAATTAAATACTAATGACAATAACAATCTGTGAATGGAATTATAAGAAAGAAATATTTGATAAATGCAGATTTAGCCAAGTTGTGTTGAATTTTTTTTCAACCATTATACAACTCATTCGATGATATCGAAAAACGTTATTATAACACTGAAATAAAAGGATCTGTCCCCTGTTAATGTATAGAAGAATTAATGTATAGACGCTGTTATGGAAAAAAATAATGGTGAAGGTTTTTTTATCTCATGTAAAAATAATACATACAAACCACAAAAATAACCATATAAAAGACAT
>NC_029787.2:9935748-9941661 GCF_000816755.2 Arachis ipaensis
AGGCTATATACAGATATAACATGATGCCTATTTTATAAATGAGTAACAAAAAATCATTTTTTTCCCACGATTAACGCAGTAGATTCACATCCGATTCTATAGATAGCATTGTCGAAGAGTATGTTAAAGAACGAAAGTACTTTTGACTGGATATGAATAAAATTTATCTAAGCTGTATCCGGTCGCTAAATTTAAAGTGCTCTAAATTAATGAGTTAACCAGCAGCACATATGAAAATTAATATGACACATTGCTTAAACACCAAGTTCGATATTTGATGGTGGGAGCACACTTTTTGACTTCAGGGAACAAAGCATCAAATACATAGGACATGACAATGCACACGCCAGTTCTTGAGGGAATAAACCATTAGCCTAATGGCGCTTCCCGTTCGAAGCATGTGCTACTGACTAAAAGGCCTCCAGCCCCTACCAAAATAGCACTCTCGGAGTCGACTGGGCTTGGAGCGAACATCGACCTTGTAACACAGACCAGCATCATCAACAACGTTGACTTGATCAGGTTTAGTCCCAAAAGCCCTTTGAACAAAACTGATCGGGAGGGTCTACAAAACAAATGAGAGAAAATGGTTTAAGAGTAAGATGTGGTGACTACGTAGATGTAGACATGGAGGACGAAAACCGACATAAACCAAACACGGAAACATGGAACGACTGAATAAATCCTTACCAGAATATACTCGTCAGCTTGGTATTTTGTAATCTTTTTGTCGACAACAACAGTCTCACATTTTGGCAGCAAGCTGTGAAGTGCTCCGGGGTAGGCAAGTGAATAATGACCAAGCATTGAAGTAAAGGCGCGATAGTCAAGAGGTTTGGCAACAAAAGTAGTAACAAAAGTCAAATACATTTTGAGAAGCAACGACAACATGGGTAAATTTTGTATGGTTGATGCGAACTGGATGGTGTATGTATCACCCTTGGGATATATTGCTGAAGGCAAATTAGAGTGGATTGAATCTGGTAACAACAAATCCTCATCATCAGGCAAAGTGGGCACAAAATAAGCGGCAAAATTGATATAAATATTCCCTAATAGTTCAGCTACAAGCCTACAGCTAAAGGGTGGTCCCAGGATACTCCGCCATCTGGGAAACGCGCATTCGCATCTAGCACATGGAATATAACGAACTTGGCATTACCGACATAGACCATAAAGAACCAGCATCTTCCCTTGATGGTAAAGGCATTAATTAATTGAGGAAACCCTCCCACTATTAAGCAAAGAGAAGGAGTCTTGTGGAGCAGCATGGTGAACCGACGGCCTGAGAAATCGACAAATCTAACCTCATCTGGCAGTTCAGACCGAAATTCACCATAAAAAATTGGGGGAAGAGCAACCGTGGCCTGAAAGTAAAATTTGTGGTTACTACAATAATTTGTCCATCAATCACATATCATAATCTCTGCATCATACACTTATGTGACGAAAGAAAGAGATGCACCAAGCAGGAGTCCACACAACAAAAATGCATCTGCGTGCAACTATTGAGAGGAAAAAGCTAGACATGTTCCCCGAAATATAAACGAGCATGAAACATAAACGGGCAGCAGCGGAAATAGCAGTGACTCCATTAGCCAGCAAAATAGTGGCAATCACAAACACAAAAAAAATGAACGAATGAATTGTGCCAAAGCAAAGATAGAGGTTACCAACATACTCAGTATCAAGCAGGTAAGCACGAGTAACCCAGTAAGACTGAAACGATGTTTGTGGGAGGCTGGGTAAGAAACTATACTGAAAGGACCACCAATCTCGTTGGAAAAGGGATGGAAAGGACCGGGGACAAAACAAAATAAGCTTGCTTGGCCGGAGATAACCACGAAAAGAGCTTTAACATGCAACAGAAATGGTTAGCCAACTCACCTTTTGTTAAAACAATGATGCATGCGAGCAAATGAGCTAGAATGGCTAACAGATGAAGAAGCAATTTTGAACGGGGAAGAAATTTTACAGTTCTCTTTTTTGGGTTAAAAGGAATGGGAGAGAAGAATGGAAAAGTCAAAGTAGTAAATACAATAATTAAATGGAAGCATCTGGTAAGGTGTGTAGGTAATAAAATTAATTTAAGTGTTGAACAGGAGATAAGCCTCAAAATGGTCCCTGAAGTTACCCTCGAGTCTCATAGTGATCCCTGAAGTTAAAAATTACTCATATTCATCCCTGAAGTTACACTCCGGAACTCAGACTCGTCCTTCCGGTCAATTTCGTCCAGCTGGCGCAACCGGAAAGCTGACATGGACTTGTTGGTGACATGCTGTCAGCACAACGGCTAGCTGACGTGGCGACGTAAACTGTTTTGACTCAATTTGGTCCCTAAATTGAGGTTAAAAACCCGAACTCCTAATTGACTCTCTTCTCCATCACACACTCTCTTCTCCTCTCTTCTCCATCGCACCAGAGGTGACTCTCCTCTATTGCTTCTCCTACAGTGTCTTCTACATCTTCAAAAACCACACATTATGGCTAGCGCGAACAACGCAGCTGGGAGCTCTAACAACCCACGATCATTTGGAAGCATCATGAGGAGAATGAATAGAAACAGAGATGCACGTCTGCCAGAATGGTGTGAGTGCGGGTTGAGACCAGTGTTGTGATGGTCAGCGACGGATTCTAATCCAGGGAGACCGTTCGTGGGTTTTTCAAACTACAATGTAAGTGTTTGATGCTATTGTTTGCTATAATTTTGGATGTAAACTTGGTTGATTCACTTTCCAGGGTGCAGACTGCAGGTAAGAGGTGGTGTGGGTTGTTTCTGTGGGTGGATAAAATTCTGGAAGAAGATGCGGTAACATGTGATGGTAGAACAAGCTCTTAAAATGACAACGAAGAATGTGATTATAAGTAAAACAAGCTCTGTTTCATATTAGATATGCAGAGAATCATATGTATGTGATTGCATATGCAATTGTCCCTGTTGAAAATACTAAAAACTGGAGGTGGTTCTTAGAATTACTTCATGAAGACTTGGGAGATTATAAGCAAAACAAGCTCTGTTTCATATCAGATATGCAGAAAATTATATGTATGTGATTGCATATGCAATTGTCCTTGTTGAAAATACTGAAAACTGGAGGTGGTTCTTGGAATTACTTCATGAAGACTTGGGAGATTATAAGCAAAACAAGCTCTGTTTCATATCAGATAAGTAGAAGGTACATTTTAGAAATTTATTTGTTGTTGTATAATTAGTATTGGCTGTTGTGATAATAGAATAAGTGAGAAGATATTCATTATAGGGTAGTTGGATCACTGCTTATATAATGAACTGCTGTGTATATAATGAACTGATTTGTATGTAAAGAATAGGGACCATTTTGATGTCACTTATAACACTGAAGGGACCATTCTGATGTCACTTATGTAACTCTAGAGCTGCTAATGAGGATGCTGCTGTTGCTGCAGAGGCTGCTACTGCCCAACCCCTTGCTGCTAATGGTGGTAAAGCCACCCTTGTCCCACAACCCCCACCGAAATTCAGCTTGAACTCAGTCAATATATCCCATGTCACATTTTTTTTGCAAAATTCAATTGACTCTGTTGCCTATCTAAGCTTAAGACAAGCACAACAACTGTAATCAGTAGCAGCAGCATACATGTAAACAGCGAAATCCCCCCTATTTTGAGAACTAACTTCAGAATCTAATCTTCATCCTCCATTCTTTGTTGTCATTTGAAGAGCTTGTTCTACCATCACATATTACCGTATCTTCTTCCAGAATTTTATCCACCCACAGAAACAACTCACACCACCTCTTACCTGCAGTTTGCACCCAGGAAAGTGAATCAACCAAGTTTACATCCAGAATTACAGCAAACAACAGCATCAAACACCTACATTGTAGTTTGGGCAACCCACGAACGGTCTCCTTGGATTAGAATCCGTCACTGACCATCACAACACTGGTCTCGACCCGCACCCACACCATTCTGGCAGACGCGCATCTCTGTTTCTATTCATTCTCCTCATGATGCTTCCAAATGATCGTGGGTTGTTGGAGCTCCCAGCTGCGTTGCTCGCGCTAGCCATAACGTGTGAATTTTGAAGATGGAGAAGACACTGTAGAGGAGAGTCACCTCTGGTGCAATGGAGAAGAGAGGAGAAGAGAGTGTGCGATGGAGAAAAGAGGAGAAGAGAGTCAATTGGGGGTTAGGGTTTTTAACCTCAATTTAGGGACCAAATTGAGTCAAAACAGTTTATGTTGCCATGTCAGCTAGCTGTTGTGCTGACAGCGTGTCACCGAGTCCAAGTCAGCTTTTCGATTGCGCCAGCTGGACGAAGTTAGCCGGAAGGACGAGTCTGAGTTCCGGAGTGCAACTTCAGGGATGAATATGAGTAATTTCTAACTTCAGGGATCACTATGAGGCTCGACGGTAACTTTAGGGACCACTTTGAGACTTATCTCAATATTTGGGCCATACCAACTAACAAATATTAGCTATTCAGCTTCTGGTAATAACAATCACCATCGATATATTCAATCTTCTTGGTCTAAGAAATTTTCAAGTCGGTTAAAATATTCACCAGAAAAGATGCTGCTTATTGTTTGCCTTGCTACTTGTTTGGTAAACATTATGGTGCTCGCAATGATGGAAAAATACATTTTCAGAGTTAGGATTTAGTAATTGGAAGAAAGTAAACAATGGACTGAATTACGCATTTGTATGTCACGAGGGTTCTAGTCCTAATAATTCTCCCTATAATTTATGTGTGAAATCTTGTGATGATTTAATGGCTTAATCTAAGCATATAGACAAAGTTCTTGATAGGCATAGTGATGAAACTATTTCAAATAATCGCTTAAGATTGAAGATATCTATTGATGCTATTTGATGGATTACATTTCAAGCATGTGCATTTAGAGGCGGCAATGAAAGTCCTGGATCTTTGAATAGGAAAAATTTTATTGAGTTAATTAAACTTTTAGCTTCGTGTAATCAAAATGTTAATAATGTTATCCTTGAAAATTTTCCTAGAAATGCTCAATATATATCTCCCAGTGTTCAAAAAGATATATTGCATATCTTTGCTAGAAAACTGCGTGGAACAATTCGAGAAGAAATTGGTAATTCTAAATTTTGTTTAATTATTGATGAAGCAAGAGATTAGTCAAAGCGAGAACAAATGTCTGTGGTTTTAAGATTTGTAGACAAGCATGATTGTGTTAAAGAAAGATTTTTTGATCTTATACATGTTTCTGATACGTGTTCTTTGACATTGAAAACATAAATTTCATCAGTTCTTTTTCATCATAATCTTGATGTTCAAAATCTTTGGGGACAAGGTATGATAGAGCTAGTAATATGCGTGGTGAATGAAATGGATTCCAAGCTCTATTTTTGAAAGATTGCCCATTTTCTTATTACATTCATTGTCTTGCTCATCGATTAGAATTTGCACTTATTTCTGCAGCCAAAGAAGTTTGCTATGTTCATCAATTCTTTTCAAAACTTACACTAATTATGAATATTGTGACTATTTCTCCTAAACGTCATGATCAGTTAAGGGTTGCTCAAGCAAATAATGTTGCAAACTTAATTGCCAATGATCAAATTGTGACAGGTAGTGGACTTAATCAAAGAGTTGAAAATACTAGATAGGAGTCTCATTTGAATTCTGTACGTAGCTTGCTATGCATGTTTGATGCTACTTGTGAAGTTCTTCAAAAAACACTGAAGAAGGCAATTTTTTCACTCGTGGTAATGTTAGTGCTGCTTATGATGCTATCACATCCTTTAAATTTGTCTTTGTTTTGCATTTGATGAGAAATATTTTGGAAGTTGTTAGTCATGATCTTTATCAAGCTTTGCAATGAAAAAATCAAGACATATTGAATGTTTTAACTCTGGTTTTCTACTACCAAGACTTTAATCCAAAGAATGAGAGAATCA
>NC_029787.2:9942348-9959829 GCF_000816755.2 Arachis ipaensis
TATGCATGTTTGATGCTACTTGTGAAGTTCTTCAAAAAACACTGAAGAAGGCAATTTTTTCACTCGTGGTAATGTTAGTGCTGCTTATGATGCTATCACATCCTTTGAATTTGTCTTTATTTTGCATTTGATGAGAAATATTTTGGAAGTTGTTAGTCATGATCTTTATCAAGCTTTGCAATGAAAAAATCAAGACATATTGAATGTTTTAACTCTGGTTTTCTACTACCAAGACTTTAATCCAAAGAATGAGAGAATCATGTTGAGAGGCTTTCATAAAAGAAGTTATATTATTTTGTGAGAAACATGAAGTTGAAGTTCCTGATATGAATGCATTGCATATTCCTAGAAGAGGCCAAACTCGCAAAATTGTTAACCAAATTTCAGTGGAGCATCATTACCATGTTAATTTATTTATGGCTGTAATTAATACACAATTGCAAGAGCTTAATGGAAGATTCAATGATAATATGGTAGAATTACTTACTTTAAGTTCAACTTTAGATCCCAGAGATAATTATAAGTTCTTCAGTATCAACAAAGTAGTATGTGAATTAGTAGAACGTTAATGGTTTTATCTGTGACTTCAGTGACCAAGAGAAATTTCACATTAGAATGCAACCTCAACATTATGAACTTGATGTTCCTAATCATGTTGAGTTAACTAACTTGTGCACAATTTCGGAGTTAAGTCAAGGACGATTAACGAAGATGGGAAAGTCTTTAACATATCATTTGACGGATTGTTTGATTAGCTTGGTATTAACTCTCCCTGTTTCAACTGCTATAACTAAGAGATCTTTTTCAGCTATGAATATTGTGAAGAATAGACTCAGAAACAAAATAGAAGATGAATTTCTTACTAATTGTCTTTTGATTTACATTGAGAATAAGATTGCTAAAAGATTTGACACAGATTCTATCATTTGTAAAAATGGCTTCAGATATCGATCAAAGTGAAATTAGTCTTCTAACGAGATTATTTGGCAGGGATTATGATATTGAAAGTGAAAGACAAAAAGGTGTGGAAGAATTCTATAGATTACAACACATTAATCAGACATATGACTTTGTAAGTCAAATTCTTATTTTCTTCAAACATGTTTATATATACTAATACACAATAACATGAAAGCTCAATGCTAATTCATGAAAATTTCATTTGCTAATAATATAGGTAAAGAAAATGAGGGAGCACTATAAGAAATTGGACAAAGCAGAAATGAACATATGGGAATGTTGTGAGCTGCTTAATGAAGTAGTGGATGATAGTGATCCTGATTTGGATGAACCTCAAATTCAACATTTATTACAAACTGCAGAAGCCATTAGAAAAGATTATCCTAACGAAGATTGGTTACATTTGACTGCTCTCATCCATGGTAATTAAATTTGAAATCTTAGATTTTTTTTTTATTTTCTATTATAAAGGTTAATTAGTTTAATTTTAGTTATTTTTTGTCCTTTTATTTTAAAGAAAGTTTTTTCATTATTGATAGATAGTAAATATAATTTGACAAATGAATATTTGTTTATTTCAGATCTCGGAAAGATTCTTCACCTTCCTCAATTCGGTGAACTTCCTCAATGGGCTGTTGTTGGTAAGAACTTTCTTATTCTTTATGATATTTTTTTTTTAAATGAAATAATCTTTTGAATATTATGTTTTAGAAATAAAATTTAATTACAATATTTAAAATTAATTATCATTTTAAAACCATAATACAAAACCAAATTTTTATTAAGTCATTATGGCTACATTAAGGTTGAGAGAGTGTAAATAATTAATTATAAAAATATTTGTGTTGTAATTATTTTGATTCAATTTACAATATTTTAAATAAGACACATCCCTATATTTCATGTATAATTATTTTATCAATCTTTAAATTCCCAATTAGCTAGTTTTGGCATGTTACTTTAAATTAAACATTTAACCAAATGATTAAATACATATTTGCAGGAGATACCTTTCCTGTTGGTTGTGCCTTTGATGAAAAAAATGTTCACCACAAGGTAGCCTTCCTCTTCTAACAAAACTGTAAAAATGACCCCTTTTTTTGCATGTCTCTAAAACAATCATGTTAAATTTATATTAAAATCAACAATCAGTATAAAATACATATTAAAATATAAAATACATATTAAAAATAAATTAAATTATACATATATTTATAAATAATATATAATGATTAATTTTAGTGTACAAATAATATATTTTTATTCTAAAATTATCATCAACCAATAATATAAACTTTTTCTATGCTTCAGTATTTCAAGGAAAACCCAGATAGCAAAAATCCTGCTTATAACACTAAAGATGGAGTCTATAGTAAAGGGTGTGGATTAGACAATGTACTCATGTCATGGGGACATGATGACTATATGTATATGGTGAGTAATTAAATATATAGTTACAATTTATATATAATTTTTTATTATTTTGTTCAAGATATATAATAAATTTATACTTCACTTGAATTTATAGGTAGCAAAGGAAAATGGAACCACTTTACCTTCACCTGGCTTATTCATTATTAGATATCACTCATTTTATCGTAAGTATTTTTATTTACTATGTGCTTTTCCTTTTATGTCATAAGAAGGCATTTTTTGTTGGGCAACAAAAGTTCGTTTTATTTTGTAAACAAAAAAAAAAAATCATAATTATTTTTTAGAATTTTCTTTCAATAACGATGTATTAAGCTTAAAACTCTTTTGCAGCTTTGCATAAGGAGGGAGCATATACTCATCTCATGAGTGAAGAAGATTTTGAGAACTTAAAGTGGCTTCACATTTTCAAGTTAGTCTTTTTTTAATATATATATATATATCAAATAATTTGCACACAGCATTTGGTATTATTACTAATCAATAACATCACCTGTAATTTTATGTATTATGTAGTAAATATGATCTCTATAGCAAAAGCAAAGTTTTGGTGGACGTTAAAAAAGTAAAGCCATACTATCAATCACTTATTGACAAGGTGGGGGCACAAATTTCAGATAGATTATTGCTCATTTTGTTTTATTTTGAATTCCTTTTCTTGTTTCTTAATGTGACGTTCTTACTTTTTTTTTTGAATGCTTTTATAGTATTTTCCAGCAAAGCTTTATTTAATCCAAAATAAATTGACAATAATATTTTTTTCAATTTAAGGATTTGTATTTATTTTTGAGTTTAATAATTTAATTATTTATATAAGACAATTATTTACTCTTCTATTTTTAAATAAAAAATAAAATTATATAGTATATAATAACTTTATATACTTAAAATTATTTATTTTTGTTCAAAAAAAAGACGGGGGCAAAGCCTATGCTTGCCCCTCCTTGGATCTGTCCCTGAATGTAATTGCATATAATATTTGAGTTCTAAGTATTAGCATTTACATTGAACATAATTATACATATACTTATTTTACTATTTTATAATGATAATAAAACCTATTACAAAATTTCAGATAAGAATAACCATAGAAAAGCATGTTTTTTTCACTCTTCAAGCTTTCTGTAATACCCTACCACACACAGCTTTACAATTAAATCATAAATTAAAGGTGGCGAGGCATTATGATACCTAAAAGAAAGATACATATATAATATTTGAAGAATAATAATATCATTAGGAGCCTGTGAAAAGTTTTTTAAACAATTGACAGCCGTTAATCACACTCAAATCATGTTAATGCAAGTGAACATCGTATACAAAAGCAAAACAGGTTTACATATATAGGTACGTAAGTTCTGAAATAAGATATTTAATAATTATTAGTTTCGACCCGTGAAGAAAAAGCCGGCTAGAATATTACACCAGAATATTCCTGTTTTTCCAAATAAAAACTTCTAATAGGAATATACAAAAAAGATTTCAAAAGTAGAGAAAACTCTAAATAAATAAAAGTGAACTTCAAAAGAATATCCTTCATTTCGCCAAACAGAATCTCACACACTCAACGAGGTGCGTCACACCCTATATTTGAAAAATAGAAAAACCACGATGGGTGAGAATTCGAAGGTTCCCAGTAGAGTAATAGTTCCAAATAAAGACTATATAAAGAGATATGAACCCACTAGACAATCCTAATTCTCCAACTTCACAGAAGTTCAAGTCCAGGATTTTAGCTAATCCCAACTGGGTCAATTTGCTAAAGTCTCAGCGTTATCAATTACCTCTAACCTCAATCATTTCCAATATAATCTCATCTTTACTCCTAATATCCAATTACTCGGTTCAGTATTCAGTTCGGTAATTTCAATCACAAAAAAAATCAATACGGAGTTAATTGCTAATTTTAACATACTTTGAACTACCAACGATCTCATTCATTCACATAGTCATAATCACCATTAATTTCAAGTCTCAAGTCTCAATTGTGAAACCATACACAAAAAATAAGAAGTACAAAACAAATACAACTAAAGAGCAATCACAACAAATAGTACATTTAACAGTTAACAGAAATTCAATTGGACAAACCAAAATAGTTATGCACACTCAAACAATAGCAAACAAATGCACATGATATATGCTTGTCCTATTGGCTGTGAGCTCACTTGTCGGTTAAACTGCTTGACTCGACACATCCGGTAGTGAACTCGGACATGATCTCTCGGTTGTGCATCTTCAGAAGGAATATAAACGAATGAGAGTATCTTTTCCCCTTCTCTTGGAGGAATTATGAAGGAGTGTGTCTTTCCACATATGAAAGAATGTGCGTTTTCACCTTGCAACCAGAGAGAAATGTGCTATCAGGGATATAGTGCCCACCACACTTTTGGGATATAGTGCCCGCCACATTCTTGAGATATGGTGTCCTACACACTCTTGGGATATAATTTCCGCCACACTTTTCAATCATAATCACAATCAAAATTGAAACCACCATCCTAACCACAGTTGGAAATTGAACCGAAGAGAATCCTCAACCTTCTATCCAATCCCCGATGCAACAAGGGAGGGAATCCTCAACCTTAAACTTTTTCTTCGCAATAAGAGAGGGAATCCTTCATCCTCAACTTACCACTTTAATTACCACTTTACTTTTTGAATGTCTATCTTGTGAAACTTGCCCTCTATTGTGTTTTTCCAATTTTGGTAAAGTCTTGAAAACCATATAACCTTTTGCATCGAGCCTTCTGGTATCTTCTGCCTTACACCATGCTCTATCCTTATATCTAAATCTTATAGCTATTCAGTATTTTACATATATATATATATGCTAAACTTTCTTACTTATTTAAAAGCATTTAGAAAGCAGAGTACTGATTCTTTGTATTACCTTATGTATTCTTTTATTTTTCGAGGACGAAAAGTTTTATAAGGTGGGTGGAATGTAAGACCCAGAACTTTTAAAAAGTTACTATGAACTAATTTTAAATTATATATATTTGTTTATAGTTTTAAGTTCAAAAATTATTTTATTGAAGATAATTAAAGGTAGTTTTGATTAATTGGATTTGAAATAAATTAAGTTTTTTATCCAAACACTATAATTTTGAATTATCTTCCTATTTACCAATGTTTTGAAAACCGGACCGGACCAGCCGGTTCAACCGGGTTAACCGAAAACCGATCACCTAGCCAGTCCGGTCCACCTACAAAACCGTGCTGCCAAAAACCGGTCAAAAAACTGGCCGAACCGGTGGTTAACTGGCAAACCGGACGAACCGGTCCAGTTTCTTTAAGTACCAGTTTTCCCCCGTCAATGAAAATGGCGTCGTTTGTTTTTTTTTTTTAAATAAAGAAAAAACGCCGAAGAGTGAAGAATGCGTTGCAGCTAAATCCCTAATCACTAATCAATTAAACTCTTCCAAGAAGGCAAGACCACTCCCACTCCCAAAGTCCCAACCCTAAGCTCTTCTAGGCTGGAGCTTCTGTATGCGAAGGAGAACCGACACCGTGAATCGAGGGTCACTGTCGCGGGTAGTCCGTCACCGTCGCTCACCATCGCGGGTCGTCGCCCACCGCCGCGGGTCGTCACTCACCGCCGCGGGTCGTCGCTCACTGCCGCGGGTCGTCGCTCACGGTTCTATTCTCTATTTCGAGGCTCGAGCTTCTGGCCTTCTGTTCTCTACTTCATCTTGCAGTAAGTTCTGGTTTCTAGCTCTTTCTTCTGTTCTTGGCTTCTTGGTGTTTTCATTTTTTGTTCTGGGCTTTTGATCTTCTGTTCATATTCCTGTAATTTTTTTATTTTGTTTTTGGCTTCTATTCTTCTGTTCATTTTTTGTTCTGGGCTTCTGTTCTTGACTTCTTGTGTTCATATTCTGTTTTTATTCCTGGCTTCTGTTCTTCTTCAATATATCAATTATTATATGATTAATGAAATGTTAAATAAATTTGTTGCATGTTGAATTTGAGAATTAATTTGATGTATGTTGGATTTGAGAATTTTGCTCTGCTCTATTCTTCTATTTCGATCTGTTTTCAATTCTGCTCTGTTCAATTTAGATGGAACAGTCATAAAATGATCAGCAACAATAACATAATACTGTACAAGAAATTTGGATTTTTTATTTGCGTTTTACAGAAATTTTCAATTTGTTTAGTGTGCAATAGCATTGCTATACTTTGTACTAGGGTAGATAATTTTCTATGTCAATTGATAAAGTGTGTGTTCAGGCCCATTGTTGGTCCAAACCCTATAACAGAACTTTGTTATGAATGAATGATCTTGTTTTCAATGGATGCTGATTGTTGCTTGTGTGGTTTGTTTGTTACAGAAAGTACAAAAGGCTCCTTTGCAATCCGATGTTCACTCAAAATTTGCTTGAGTTTTTTATTTATTTTGAATGCTATATAGAATATTTTGGATTCTGGATTCTGGATTCTGTGGTTCTGGATTTTTTTTAATGCTATATTCAAGGTTGTGATTTGTATATTGAATTTTTTTTATAATTTCACTGTATATTTAATTAAACCGGTTTAACCACGGTTCGACCCCGGTCAGACCAATGAACCACTGAACCAATTACTTGACCGGTTCAATGACCGGTCCGGTTCTCAGAACCTTGCTATTTACAATTTAAAGTCTTGGAAATTCAAAAAAAATAATTATATTTGGCTATTTAAATTAGAATTTTATTTAATTTTACAATTATTGAACTATTTTCTATATTTAAATTACAAAATTAGTAGTTGTAAAATAATAAGATTTTTATATGATATTCTTTGTATAAATAAATACTTTAGGTTTTTGTTAATAAAGAAAATTAATTATATTGTATTATGTTTTCAATTAGAGCATTTGATTGAGATTAATTAGTACTTTGATACAACAAATAATATTTTTAACTAGTTTTAAGGATTAAATTAGATTTCAAATTAATTCTCTATAACCCCCTAATTTTTATTAAAATTACCAAGAACACCCTTATACCTAATTTTACCCAAAATAAACCCTACTCTAACCAAATTGAACCCTAACTCCCCTAATTCAAGCAGCAGCCGCAGCCCCCACTATCCTAGACACACACATGCAAAAACAAAATGAAAAGAAACAAAGAAAGAAACGAAAAAAAGGCAGAGGGAAACGGGGAAGGGAGATCCGAGGGAGGAGAGCGCCAATGGAGGAGGGAGGAGCTCGTGCCATCATCGCGGACCACCGCTGCCACTACGTCCTACTTCTTGCGCTGCCACCGTCGTCCAGGAGGCTGCCGCTACTATTCACCGTCAACGTTCGTCCTCACGGTGTTGCCATTGTCCTTGAAGTTCACGAAAAGAGAGACTGACAAAAGAGGGTGGCGCACACAGGAGAGGAAGAAGCTGCCTCTGCGCCGCCGTCGTTGACGAGCTCAGCCACCTCGCTTTTGATGCCACCAGAGAGAGAGAGAGAGAGAGAGAGAGAGCAGGGAGCAGAGGAGAGAGAGGGGAGACCCGTGCCCAGCCACCGCCACTTTTGCCGCTCGAGACCCGCTGCCGTTGCCGGAAAAATACTACCAGTAAGGTTTTAAGTATTGGGTTTCATTTCTTTTGAGTTTCCGAAAGCGTTACAATCATTGCATGTTAGTTTCAGTTGCTGTCGCCGGCGTCCAGTCGCCACTGCCACTTGCGGTGGTTGCCGGGGTTGCCGCCAAACCGGTTCAGAGACTGTCGCTGCTTCGTTTTGTCATTACAGTAAGTATTTTTGTTTTGGAGACCCCGCGTTAGCATTCTATTAGGTGTATTAAAGTATTTGCGATGTTAATGGTCTTAGGAATTAGAAACCGAGTTTGCATCTAACGTTTGAGGCTGTTATGCTATTGAGAAAGCAAGCGGAGTTGAGGTTTTGGTTGTCGTCGATTTGGGTCGAGACGAAAGTATTTCTGTGAGGTATTTGGGTTATGGTTTTGACTTATCGAGGTAGGGGCCTTTTTAAAAAACTACACTTTATGAATTGGAATTATTATATATGGATATTGATGTGAGAAAATGTATCTTTGAGTGATTGTATAAGTCTTATGTATTATTGGTTGTCTTAGATGAATATGAATGCTTGTTTGGCTGAATTATTGTTCGGTTTTGTGAAATGGACTGTTCTGGAAATGCTTCTTTAAAGTTATTTTGTAAAAGCTTTGAAATCGAGTTTATCCTGTTGAAAATTGATTTGAGTTTGAATTGGTGTTCTTGAAATCTGAAAATGATGCACTTTTGGAAACAACTTGATTTTGAACTGATTTGGTTTTGAACCCGTTGAAGAGGGTTGCGGAATGGTTTGGTTGGGACCCAGAAAGGGTGGCAGAGTCCAAGTTTTAGGGGAGGTCTGCCAAAATTCCTATAAAATCCGAGACTTTATTGAAATATTATTTGGAAAATTATGAGTTAAAGACTTCTAATATTTTACTTGGATTATTTAAGAAAGGGATGACTTATGCTTTTGAAATGAATTATTAAAAAAGGAAACTATGATTTAGTCTTGTTTCTTAAGAAAAGTATTATATCTCCTTTGGGAGCAAGTTATTTAGAAGAAACTTATGTTTTAAGGTTGTTTTAAATGTAAAAAGGGTTTGTCTATGAATTTGACTTGAGGGTTTCAATTAGAGGAGTTTCAATGACTTTGAAAGAACGTGAAAGTTTATTGACAAGTCTAATTTTACAATTTTTTAGGAAAAGTTTAAAGCACTCTTTGAATTCTAAGTTTTTCAAGACTAAAACAATCTTTGAGCAGTTTGAAATGCTTTATATTTAATCATGGGATTGGAGTTGGTTTTGTTTAAGTAAAATAAATAGTTTTGAAAATGTGTTCGGAGTAATTGATTACACAACTCGGTTTGACTTAGATTCTATTTTATTACTCAAATCAGGAATCCAAGGTTTTAAAGATTTTAAACGAATTTGATGAAATAAATTATGTTATTCTCCCCTAAAAACTTGAGACTCTGCTGAGGAACTTTTGTCACCAAATCCTATTTTAGGATGAATGATTTTGAATCTCTCAGAAAAAACTTTTAATTTGGTGTGGTTTTTGAAAAGTTATGGAAAGATGTTGAGAAAGGTGACTTTGTTTTAAAAAAAGAAATTTACATTTGAGGAAAAGTGGCTTGTGAGCCTATAATGATTTGAGAAATGGGGAGTTTAAAGTTAAGTCTGGAAGGAATTGATTTTTGATTTCTGGTGCACGAAATTGTGATCATCAACAATGGCGCCAAAGGACTTGGAGCTCTTAAACGTGAATCACACTTTGTCACAATTCCGCACAACTAACCAGCAAGTGCACTGGGTCGTCCAAGTAATAAACCTTACGCGAGTAAGGGTCGATCCCACGGAGATTGTCGGCTTGAAGCAAGCTATGGTCATCTTGTAAATCTCAGTCAGGCGGATTCAAATGGTTATGGAGGATTGATAATTAAAAGATAAATAAAACATAAAATAAAGATAGAGATACTTGTGTAATTCATTGGTGAGAATATTCCTGATGCTCTGTCAATGGCTACCTCCCATCCTCTCAGTGAAAATATTCCTGATGCTCTGTCACAACATTGGCTAATCAGCTATTGGTTCTCGATCATGTCGGAATAGGATCCATTGATCCTTTTGCGTCTGTCACACGCCCCACACTCGCGAGTTTGAAGCTCGTCACAGTCATCCCATCCCAGATCCTACTCAGAATACCACAGACAAGGTTTAGACTTTTCGGATCTCAAGAATACTGCCAATTGATTCTCGCCTATACCACGAAGACTCTGATTTCATGGAATGGAAAGCTCGGTTGTCAGGTGAGGCAACCATGCGTCATGAACCAGAAGGCTAAGAGATATGCACTCAATCGAAGGTAGAACGGAGGTGGTTGTCAGGCACGCGTTCATAGGTGAGAATGATGATGAGTGTCACGGATCATCACATTCATCAAGTTGAAGAACAAGTGATATCTTAGAGAAGAAGTAGGCGTGAATTGAATAGAAAAACAATAGTACTTGTATTAATTCATGAAGAACAGCAGAGCTCCACACCTTAATCTATGGTGTGTAGAAACTCCACCGTTGAAAATACAAAAGTGATAATGGTGTTCATTGGCTTCGGCCCCAGAGGGGGAACCAGAAGAACCAAGATGAAAATACAATAGCAAAAGGTCCTATTTATAGAAAACTAGTAGCCTAGGGTTACAGAAATAAGTAATTAATGCAGAAATCTTCTTTCGGGCCCACTTGGTGTGTGCTTGGGCTGAGCATTGAAGCTTCCATGTGTAGAGACTTTTCTTGGAGTTAAACGCCAGCTTTTGTGCCAGTTTGGGCGTTTAACTCCAGCTTTTGTGCCAGTTCCGGTGTTAAACGCCAGAATTCTTGAGCTGACTTAGAACGCCTGTTTGGGCCGTCAAATCTCAGGCAAAGTATAAACTATTATATATTACTGGAAAGCCCAGGATGTCTACTTTCCAACGCAATTGAGAGTGCACCAATTGGGCTTCTGTAGCTCCAGAAAATCTACTTCGAGTGCAGGGAGGTCAGAATCCAACAGCATCTGCAGTCCTTTTTCAGCCTTTGAATCAGATTTTTGCTCAGGTCCCTCAATTTCAGCCAGAAAATACCTAAAATCACAGAAAAACACACAAACTCATAGTAAAGTCCAGAATTGTGATTTTTAATTAAAAACTAATAAAAACATAATAAAAATTAACTAAAACTTACTAAAAACATACTAAAAACAATGCCAAAAAGCGTATAAATTATCCGCTCATCAATTTCAAAGTAAAGAGATTTGAGAAAAAGCGATTTATGACTTGAGTGATGACTTTATGAGTTTGATGATGTTGGATGGTAGAAGTGCTATTATGTTATGAGCCGGATGGCAGTACATGATAATGAATTATGGCTGGTTGTGGATTATGCTGAGCCGGCTGGCTGTATTAATATCAAATTATGAGTGAATATGAATATGGATGATTATTGATTTGATAAAGTGATTGTTACACTTCCAATTATCTGAGATACGAGTTTTTTTGGGTGAAAGCAGTGGCTAGCCACCACGTGCTCCGGGTTGAGACCCAATACTCTGCTGACCCTATGTCGTAAGTGTGGCCGGACACTGTGAAAGTTCCGGATGAGCTTGCCCCCGTGGATAAAAACCAGTGTGGGTGTTGTGTGATTATGATTATGATTGTGAATAACTCGAGTTGGGGATGCACGACAGAGGGACAGTCCAATGGTTAGCTACCAGGACTTGTCAGGTTGGCTTTATAACCGACAGATGGGACTCATCAGCCACTAGGATAGGCATTCATCATATGTATCTATGTGACATTGTTTGGGTGTGTATATTGTACTTGGTTTGCCTATGTGATTAATTGTATTTAACTGTTAATTGTTCTACTTGATCTAACTGCTTGATTGTGTTTGAATCTTCTTACTTGTGTTTGTGACTGAAAAATTGGTTGGATTGCAGTGGATTGGCTGTTGTTTGGATTGTTTGGGCCTAGGGCCATGGTTGATTATGAGATGGGCGGAAGGCCGTGTTTGGTTTGTATTTTTTTGGTTTAGGAAAGTATGAAAAACTAAACTGGTTCAGCATAGACTTAATGAACCTATGCTTGGGACAGCTTGGTCCTTCATGATGTCTAGGAGAAACTTTTAAAAAGGTTTTGGGATTTTTGAAGAGTTGACAGTTTTCTCTTTTAAAAAGGATTTCAGATATTTGAATGTATGTTTTTAGTTTTGAAAGGATACATAAGGCGGATATTAATCACTGTACTTTAAAAAGAGTTTTATTTTCACGTATCCTATTATAGTAATTCTCTAACCCTATAGTGAGAACTAGCAAGGACGACGTTCTCACTCCCCTATAGGTCTCTCTTTTCCAGGTTATGGACGACGAGGTTCGGAAGAACTTATATATTCCTCTTCTGTTTAAAAGATGTTTCGTATTTTATTATTTACTTTTCCCCTTGCCTTTATCTTTACAAGTTTGTTTAAGAGGGATAGGATCTTGATTATGTAATTCTTGTAAAACTAATAATATGTATATATGTATGTATGTATTCTTTGTAAGTATTATAATTTGTATTGAAAGTATGGATGTATGTTTGGAAAAATACGTGTTAAGTTCAAACAGGCTCATATTTTAGTATTAAATATTTTAAGAGTCGTCGTAATATCTGAGCTATCAGAATGGCGCAGTCGAAAGCGTGACATTTTGATAGTTTGGGTGTTACAATAGTGTCGTAGGTGAAAAATGTGAGTCAAAATTATTTCAATTTTCAATAATAAATAACAGCAGAAATTTACTTACTTATTCGAAAGGACCTAAACTCCCAAATTGAAGAGAACAAAAAAGAAGAGAATGAAAATTTAGTTTACAAGATTGAAAATATGTGAGTCAAAATTGTTTCAATTAATATTACACTTTATAAAATAAACTTACACTGTAGTAGTAGACCTCGTAATAACTGCTATATATTTGAGCGAATAGGTGCTATCCCTTTTTAGCCATTATTTTCTAATGTATGCGAGAAAAAAAAGTGTGAAGCTTAACTCACATAGATCATCATAGATGCAAATTCCATAGCTTATTGACACAACCTGGTGGAAAAGAGTAGTAATAAGTTATAACAAGCTAAGAAACATAATGATAATAAATTATAATAGCTAACATAACTAAAGCTATCTTCCATAAACATTTTAGTGAAATTGATAGTGACTTAGTGAAAAAATATTGTTATTGATGTTTAATTAATAAAAAATATTTAGACTTTGTTTATTCTTGTGAATATATAATTATTTGAATTCTTTTTTTTATCAGGTAAAAAGAAACTAGAACATTTTATGATGAGAAAGCAAAGTAAAATTGATGCAATTTTTAAGAGAAAAAGTTACTAATAATGTTGGAGTTCAAACAAGTCAACCCTCAAATCTTATTTCACAAGAAGTTCAAGTAAGTGAACTCTCTAATCATACTCAAAATACACATCAACATGAAGCCAAAGTTCCAATATTAGAAAGAGATATTGATATCTCTTTACTAGAAAGGGATCCATGAAAGCGACGTCCGATTTGATAGTATAATGTCAATGAACGTGATAATATTTGTAGAGCATATATAATAGTTGGGGAGATAAGCCTCAAAATGGTCCCTGAAGTTATCCTCGAGTCTCATAGTGATCCCTGAAGTTAAAAATTACTCATATTCATCCCTGAAGTTACACTCCGGAACTCAGACTTGTCCTTCGGGTCAATTTCGTCCAGCTGGCACAACCGGAAAGCTGACATGGACTCGTTGGTGACACGCTGTCAGCACAACGGCTAGCTGACGTGGCGACGTAAACTGTTTTGACTCAATTTGGTCTCTAAATTGAGGTTAAAAACCCTAACTCCTAATTGACTCTCTTCTCCATCGCACACTCTCTTCTCCTCTCTTCTCTATCGCACTAGAGGTGACTCTCTTCTATTGCTTCTCTTACAGTGTCTTCTACATCTTCAAAAACCACACGTTATGGCTAGCGCAAACAACGCAGCTGGGAGCTCTAACAACCCACGATCATTTGGACGCATCATGAGGAGAATGAATAGAAACAGAGATGTACGTCTGCCAGAATGGTGTGAGTGCGGGTTGAGACCAGTGTTGTGATGGTCAGCGACGGATTCTAATCCAGGGAGACCGTTCGTGGGTTTCCCAAACTACAATGTAAGTGTTTGATGCTATTGTTTGCTGTAATTCTGGATGTAAACTTGGTTGATTCACTTTCCAGGGTTCATACTGCAGGTAACAGGTGGTGTGGGTTGTTTCTGGGGGTGGATAAAATTCTGGAAGAAGATGCGGTAACATGTGATGGTAGAACAAGCTCTTCAAATGACAACGAAGAATGTGATTATAAGTAAAACAAGCTCTGTTTCATATTAGATATGTAGAGAATCATATGTATGTGATTGCATATGCAATTGTCCCTGTTGAAAATACTAAAAACTGGAGGTGGTTCTTGGAATTACTTCATGAAGACTTGGGAGATTATAAGCAAAACAAGCTCTGTTTTATATCAGATAAGTAGAAGGTACGTTTTAGAAATTTATTTGTTGTTGTATAATTAGTATTGGCTGTTGTGATAATAGAATAAGTGAGAAGATATTCATTACAGAGTAGTTGGATCACTGCTTATATAATGAACTGCTGTGTATATAATGAACTACTGCTTTACTTAGTAGATGGACTAATGCTTGATGAACTGTTGTGTATATAATGAACTGATTTGTATGTAAAGAATAGGGACCATTTTGATGTCACTTATAACACTGAAGGGACCATTCTGATGTCACTTATGTAACTCTAGAGCTGCTAATGAGGATGCTGCTGTTGCTGCAGAGGCTGCTGCTGCCCAACCCCTTGCTGCTAATGGTGGTGAAGCCACCCTTGTCCCACAACCCCCACCGAAATTCAGCTTGAACTCAGTCAACTACCCTTGTCACAAACTGATGACTCTCAATAGGTTCAAAAAATTAGATGACATTCATTTTATTATGTGCATGTTCTTATGCACTTTTACTAACTATTTTACCTGTCTTCACTAATAGGTTTTGCCTTCTCCTGTGAGGCCACCAAAACTCCCTCCCAAAAGGAAGTCCTCCAAACAAGAAAAGGCAACTCCGGGAAGCAACAATCAAGCAGCAACCACCCAACCAGCAACCAATTAACCCGCAACAAATCATCCGTCTCATCCTATGCAAGGTGCATCACAGGGGACCGTTACAAGGCTTGCTAACTTCATGAAGTTTGTTTCCAACCTTGGATTCAGACCACCCAAAAACAAAAGATGAAGACTAGGATTATTACGTTTAGGAGAAGATTATTTTATTTATCTATTTTGATGAAGCAGCGTGCTTTCTGAATTTTGAACACAGTGTTGGGGATTTTAGTGTTCAAAACTTGTGTTCTTAATATGTTGAGAACTTTGATATACTTGTTGAATATTGCCCTGACTCTGTAATGCCTATTTTAAATATGTTTTCTGCATTATGAATATATGAATATGGATTATGATTCCCTTGAATTTAGTTGTGACAGATTTTTTTTTCTTGGTCTCTGATATGCAATTAAGATTAATTCCATTAGATGAATCCATTAGTAGTGCAAGAACAATTATTTACATATAACCTCTTGTTTATTCAAATTCCAAATTATTCTTACACAGTCATGTCAAACAGTATAATCTGCATTTCTTTCAACCAAAAGGACAGGTACAAGTACATAAACAGAACAACATATGCATATCCCATGTCACATTTTTTTTGCAAAATTCAATTGACTCTGTTGCCTATCTAAGCTTAAGACAAGCACAACAACTGTAATCAGTAGCAGCAGCATACATGTAAACAGCAAAATCCCCCTCCCCATTTTGAGAACTCTAACTTCAGAATCTAATCTTCATCCTCCATTCTTTGTTGTCATTTGAAGAGCTTGTTCTACCATCACATATTACCGCATCTTCTTCCAGAATTTTATCCACCCACAGAAACAACTCACACCACCTCTTACCTGTAGTCTGCACCCAGGAAAGTGAATCAACCAACTTTACATCCAGAATTACAGCAAACAACAGTATCAAACACTTACATTGTAGTTTGGGCAACCCACAAACGGTCTCCCTGTATTAGAATCCATCACTGACCATCACAACACTGGTCTCGACCCGCACCCACACCATTCTGGCAGACGCGCATCTCTGTTTCTATTCATTCTCCTCATGATGCTTCCAAATGATCGTGGGTTGTTGGAGCTCCCAGCTGCGTTGCTCGTGCTAGCCATAACGTGTGGATTTTGAAGATGGAGAAGACACTGTAGAGGAGAGTCATCTCTGGTGCGATGGAGAAGAGAGGAGAAGAGAGTGTGCGATGGAAAAAAGAGGAGAAGAGAGTCAATTGGGGGTTAGGGTTTTTAACCTCAATTTAGGACATGACAAAACACAAATGAAGAAACAGCGAAGAGTTGAATTTAAACATGAAACTTGGATTAGGCATGAGTAGGAGGATATATATATATAAGAAATTATAAAACACACAGCATAGTTATCCATAAGCCTGACTCAAACTCCAAAGCTTTAAAACGCACTGGACCACAAGTCCGGGGATAAATTAACAAAAGAAAAGAAATAAAACACGATCCACGACATGACAAAACACAAATGAAGAAACAATGAAGAGTTGAATTTAAACATGAAACTTGGATTAGGCATGAGTAGGAGGATCCTTGGTCGCAAGGCAATATCGCAAAAAAAATCTAACGACGAATCCACTCAGAGAAGCTGGCAGCATCTGCAGCTAAAAACATCATTAGAAACTTCTAATGCTTACCTACCCATTGCACCCATTAGTAAAAAAAAAAACCAACATTTGTGGGAGAGAGAAAACCACAACACCATTTGTTAATATTAAAAACTTTGGCCGTTACCTCGTGCAACGGGCGGACTAAGAGATCGCGTCTGCAAACCGAGGTCAACTTGGCCCACCAGACTCGCTTGTGAAGTAGTCGAGGCAAAATAGACAGGACAACAAAGGCTGTTGGTTGAGTTTTGTGGACTGCCGAAGGCGTTGCTAAGAACAGGAGAGGTGGGAGGAGTGTATTCTATGGAAAATGGAGGTATAACGTCGCCGGTGTGGAAGACATCACGAGAAAGGACGTCTGTACAGTGAGGATTAACACTACTAAGTGTTGGAGCAGTGAAGTTGCTTCGAGAATGTGGCCTTGGATACACAATGCGGGATCCGTCAAGGTTCCTTATAGAGATGCATAGAGTGCCATCACCTTCATAGTAGGCGCGCAACCAAGCCCCATGCCTTATGTTGTACGCGGCAACCATGGAACGAAATCCCTCGGAGAAAAAAAGCATTGTTACCAACCTTGTCTAACATGACGCGAAACTCATTCCCATGGTTGTCCTTAAACATCATGAAATCACCGAGTTCATAATGAAAAGCGCGATAAAATGGACCGGAGACTGGAACTCGTCTCTGAAAAACATATAGAGAGAGCAGAGACAAAATTAAAAAAACTTTATATATATATATATATATATATACACGT
>NC_029787.2:9959863-9965661 GCF_000816755.2 Arachis ipaensis
ATATATAAATAAATATATATTTCTATTATCCAAAACTTTTCAGTTTGTGTATATGGACACAATATATATCCTGTATATAATGTGCTATATACATAGATAAATTTGAATGTAAATGTATGACATGGATTAAAAGAACTGGGAAAAATATGACATGCGGCCATTAAGCCAAAAGGAAAAAAGGATGGAGGTGTGCATGCCATAAAAGATGAGGCTTCAGATGACTATTTTCATATTAGAATTAGAATATATGAAATAGATAGAATATATGAATAAACGGGATCCAATGCAAGCAAGAGAAGCCTATAAAAATCAGGCTTGGGATCACCATTTTTGCTTGAGTCAGCAGATGGCCAAAGGCACATACTTCACAAAAAGATCAACAATATAAAAAGCTATATACGGGCAAGAACCTCCCATATTGGGTTCGTGTGTCAACAGAAAACGCTACAAAAGGAACATATAAGTATGTGTGTCTAAACATAAATAGAAAGCAAGATACATCTTGATCACTCACCCATGGTCCACCAGGCCGTAAATAAACTTTTGAAACATTCCAGATAGTGACCGCATGGCTAATAAAAAACCAAAGTCCGGGGAAACAGCAAAATGGTGGGGAATGGTGGGGGAAGGTGTGGAATGTGGTGCGTTGAGTTACTGATGTAGGGTAGACCGAGATTATATATGTGTATGTGTGTGTGTGTGTGTGTGTGTGTGTGTACGAATGACCTATTCACAGATTTAGATTTATATTTATTTATAATAAAGAGTAAGCGGTGCCTATAAAGATATTAATGTTATATTATTAATAATGATAATAATTATTGTTGTAAATGTAATTGATCAAAGAGAGAGATAAAATAAAAAATAAAAAAACAATAAATGAAGAATACAATAATAATGACAATTATATTATCTAACCACTGAAAAAACCAATTGAGGAAATGGGCTCATAATTATTGTTATTTTTATTGTTATAGCATACAGGGAACCGAGGCCGTGGTGAGGTATATTATTTGGGCCACCCTAGCCCGGATACCAAAGAAGACACTGGTTTAGATAACCTAAATTGACATATTTACAATAAAAAAGTAAGTGGTGCCTGTAAAGATATCAATGTTATATTATTAATAAAAATAATTAATGTTTTGTAATTGTTCAAAAAGTGAGAGATAAAATTAAATATTTTAAAACAATAATTGAATAATACAATAATAATGACAATTATATTATCTAACCACTGAAGAAACCAATTGAGCAGATGGTGTCATAGTTATTGTTATTGTTATAGCATATAGAAAACCGAAGCCGTGGTCAGGTATATTATCTGGGCCACCCTGGCCCGGATACCAAAGAAGAGACTGGATTAGATAGCCTAAAGGATTGACATGAATAAATATTGAACATGTAATAACAAAAATACTTCCCAAGTGACGCGACTAATAGAAATGTGAACACTCTGATTATTTGTATTATTATCAATTGTGTATTGTGTAACTTGAATTAAAAACTGAACTAATTGATAGTATGACCTATTAACCGAATAAAATGACAATGCAAAGTTATTTAGAATTTGACCTAGTGACCAAGCAAAAAAATTAAGCAGATGCTGTTCAAGGGTCCAAGGAACCAAGCGGTGGTCATTAATAAAATTTGGGCCCCGTAAAGCAGAATACACAGAATATCAGCTGATGTGATGATCAGACGGCTTAGTAGATAACCCTGTTCGAATATTTATCATGTAATACAACGATTAATAACCATGGTAATGACGAGAATGTAATATATATAATATAATATATAAATATAATATAATATATAATATATAGTATAATGAAAATGATATAACCCAAAAAAGAGAGGTCAAATTTATAAGAAAAGCAAAACAGAATTCATCTAGGTGGTTCAGAATTAATTACGGAGACTATACGATGCACCTTATACGTGGTCCTGAACGAAAGTGAAAAAAATTGAATAACAAAAAGTTCCCGCCTCTCGAAGAAAGACCGATGAAAATGAATAATAGACAGGTACTCAATAAATGCAACTCATTGGATGAGATCAGTCAGCAAACAAGTATGGTGAAGTCTAATAATAGCAGTGATAATGACTTAGTTTAATTACTCCAAAGTTAAGTATAACTGAAACAAGATAGAGTACCATTAAATGAAATTGACAGTAAATATTGAAGCAAGGATAGAATTTGAAGTTCAATTACTCCAGGTAGGAAAATGTCTTGTCAGCAGAGACTCAAATGGGTTGAACAAGACGAATGAGAAAGAATGGAAAACAGGTAAAAAAATTAATTGCATTGATCCACCAACAATCATGAAATGGAGGGTAAGAAAAGCTGAATCGGCAAGTCCGGGGGATACACGGTAGCTGGAGGGATACATGAGTACCAAGCAAAAAGGAAACTGGCACATTACAGTCAAAAATAAACACGGCGGAAGATTTCAAAAGCGTATATGTATGTGCAATATAAATGCTGGTCTAACAGATAGGCATGGCACTAGATACCAGAAGAATTAATTTGGCAGACAAACATTAGGGGCGCACTATTAAAGGCGTTGCTTGATTGCATCTAATCGGTTGTTTACCAGATTAAAGATAATCACTACACTTGAATAGCAAAAGTTAGGTAGCCAAGGTTAGATTAGGGGGGATAGCAGCATATTAAAAGGCATGGCTTGATAAAATTTAAAAGCTTGTTTACCAATGTAAAGATCATCAGTAATCCTTAATAGCGAAAGTTAGTCACTCAAAATCAGATTAGCAGGGAATAGTTCGAGAATACACTAGAATGTATTCTGGATATAAATAGTATTAACAACAAATATATGGCAAGATTGAGGATGACTATTATTTGAAGGTATTATTACTATTACTATTACTATTATAACAAAAAAGAACAAATGACAAATTACCTGTGCAGGGAAGAGTCCAAAGTCAAACAAAACACTGCCATCAAACTGTATATCCTTGAAATTCCTGAAATGTACCTTGCCGCACAAAAGCTGGAGCTGCAGCGGACCACAGGTAGCTCAAAAGTCAAGGGTGTGGACACCTGAGGTCAAAGAAATTACCCTGATTCAACGAATGGGATCGTCCTGGAAAAGTTGATACAAACCAATTTTACATGCATGAAGTTGGCAGACGCAGATTATGGCACAACACAAAGCGATCATAGCATGATAACCATGTGGGGAGGTTTTATTTGTGAAATCATTGTGATAAACAACCAAAAAGTAAAAAACAAAAGCAGAGATGAATAAGGAATTACTGAGGTAATATGAAAAAGAAAGTGTGTCAGCGATGGTGAGGAGCAAGATCCACAAGAACGGCTAAAAGAAGGACCGACAGAACGATCACAGACACACCTTGATGTGCCCGTTTGAGTGAAGTGAGTGACGACTGCTTCAAGGGTTTGAAGGGGAATGCAGGAGGATAGGGTCACAACATAACAGTGGGCCAATGCTCACCCAATCCATAGTTACAAAGAGAACAGATTGGGCCCATGTCAGGAGAAAAGGCCGGCAATGTTTGAAAATAAAATGATGTATCAATTAATATCTTTGTATTGAAATGGCCAGAACAAAAGGCTAGCCCAAACCAACATTTCCCAGCTACGACTAAAATATGATAAGTTGCGAAGAGAGGAAAATGGTAACCGCAACACAAGATGCCTGGCCAAACCAGCCATTTTGCATTACCAAGAAATCCAGATCTGGCCTCACTAATATACACTACACAATACATTAACTAATAACGACGTAATATACAGCGGCATTTATAAAATATAAATAAAACATTAAACATTCATAGATCAAAAGACATGCAGTTGGAGATCAAAATCATAGCGAACTCATCGGCCCCGGGGGACAGGATGCAATCAAATCGGGGGCCACAATTAAATATTACAAATGGCAAATCACTAAGTTGTTCAGATAGTGTGTACATAAATCTTAACAAAGAAAAGCGCAAAACACAACCAGAAACAACAACACGTTATTCAGAAATCCTCAGACTTCTAGATAAAACCCCATGCACCCCTTGATCGAAACAACTCCAGGACATCTCACGCATCCAACGAACCTGACAACTCCGTCAGTCAGACCAACAGAGCGGAACTGGGCCTCCGATGCGACCGCAACAAGCGATGACTCAAGACCGTCGAAATCACGGATAGCATGGCTGATCCCGAGAAGGTCACAACCAAACTTAACACATGGTGTATCGATCAGGTTAGGATCGCCAATAAAGAGATGCCGACCCCACGCCATTCCGCCAACTTGTCCAAGGTTGATGGTCATCACATGTACTCTGAACCTTAAAGTGGACCGCTCATAGGTAACGAAATCCACATAATCATGGTGGCCAATCAACGTAGGATGATCCACACATGCGCCTGCGCCTATTTCTATCGCATCCCACGCAGACTCCATCGTTGCGTACCGAACCACAGAGACTGGTTTCTTACTAAATCTACCTTCACTATTGACCCAAAAAATACAGCTGTTGGCCACGGCATACCCACTGCTCATTCTATCAATCATTGGCAAGGTCCGCGCAGCGAAACTCTACTGACCCGCACTTGAAAGATACATATGCATGTCGTATCCAGCAGTTGCCAGGTGACGCTTCGTGAGGCTGAGAATCTTATAATCATCAGAACCCACCATGCTGAGAAAGGCATAAGCAGACCATTCATCGCGGTGGTTGAAGTGGTAACCGTCAGACCCCGGATCAGGAATAACAGACCTCCAGGAACCAAACGAGTCCCAAGCGATCAATGAACTCGAACGACCATCTATTGAGTATCTTGCACATACCTTGCCGGTGTCTGTACCCACCATGGAAAACCACGTCCAGGCAAGAGGAGCAGCAACCGGAACGGCAACACAAGTTTCAAAGACGAACATACAAAGTCGCCCACAGTCAGCCTCTTTCAGGGGGTTGTCCAGATGAAGAACCGCCGCCTCCCCCCCCCTTCGATTTGAAATGAGTCACCATATTATCCGCCCGGTTCAATCTATTGTACCAATCACGCGACATACACCTCCCTCTTCCTATGCTTTTTCCATCGGAACGAAGAAATATCTGCAAAATCAGGTCTGTTGGCAGGGCTGAGATGTTCAAGTTGATATTTACGTTAATAGATTAATGGATTAATTAATCGATATACATTATACGTTAGTATATTATTTTAACTGTGCTTGTTAGTTTGCTCATAAATAAATTGTATAATTTCTTCGGTGCTTACTAATGGCTACCATGAGAGCAAGAATATGGACAAAAATTAAGAAATGGAGTGACATCGTCAATAAATGTCGGCAGCAAAAATAGAAAAATTGTCAACAGTCAAAAGGATAAATTGGTTGGATGGATTAATATAAAATCAGACCGATAAAATACGAGCATTGAAAAAGAGAATTCACGTAGATAACATGAGCGGGGGTTGGAATACGTGGGCGCTCAGGAAACTGGAAATTAGGATATTAACTTAGGATAGTCCACTATTATAAAATACGGATTAGTTCTACAAGAATTTTAATATGGAGTAAAAACTATGATCCTATGTATTTTGAGTATACATGAAGTATTTTTCAAAAATTTGAGTCTTTTTAATTTTTACTGTCAAAATTTATATGTATAACAATTTCTAATTTATTCTCTATTTTATTTTGATATACTAACTGTATAAATAATTTTGTACAATTATTCAATTAGATTTATAAATTTTGATAACTTTTAAATAATAAATTTAAAATTAAAATTTTTCATGTGAAAATAAATTATTG
>NC_029787.2:9965739-9983063 GCF_000816755.2 Arachis ipaensis
AATCATTTAAAAAATTGTTTCTCTCTCTTTATCTTCAAAAAATATTTTTATCAATAACATAAATTTTACTATTTTTTTAGTACTTTACCATTTTACCCTTATACAAAAATTAAATTATTTGAAAAAACATAAGAAAAAGAAGGGATTTTTTATTAAATAAAATAAAAAAATTTAATAATTTCCTAAACAAGATATTTCAGCTTTATTTTCAGGAATACGATTTTTTTTTTTTGTAATTATGGCAAGTTCGCCGTACTCTCGAACTTTATATAAATTATATAAAGTTCGCCGCACACCCCCCAACTCTATGATAGGTTTTCAAAATAAAAGCATGCATGTTGGTGTGCATATCAGAACAGCACAATTTCGTTGTTCATTTTCTCTACGATGTCAAGGAATCCATTATTATCCATTCATTACGATGGTGAAATAGTGTATGACAAAGATGGTTCAATCGTTTTTAGATCGGGACAACCGATAATTACCTATATGACACCGAAAGTCAACAGTTTAACAGCTTTGAAGAATTTGATATTGTATTCCATCGGGCAACAAGAAGCAAAAAGGGTGAAAAAATTTACTACAGTTATCCGACCGAAATTGATGGCAGTTTATTTTATAAAAGGTGTATTACAATTGTATTGTCTCTGTTGCTATAATATTTATAAGACCATGGTTGTGGAAAATATTTTTATTTTCTTTAATTATGTACCGTTTGCGCGACGACGAGGACGTATAGCTTATAAGGTCGTGGCACAACCGTTGATTAAATATTCATCTGTTAGAACTATTTGTATATCTCGTTGAAGTGGGTGGCCGAGGATCATCTGCAAATACTGTCGATGATAGTCTATTGAGTGGAGCTATTAGACGAACTATCAGAAGGATTATGGTGGATCTAAATATGCCACCTGAGGGTAGTCAGGAGGGGTCTAATGTTGAAGTTTGTAATGTTGACTTAATGGACGACGGTGTTGAAAGTCATGATGGTTCTGTTATCAGAGATCCAATGATGAATCAGTATGAAGTTAACCTCGATGACGAAAACGATGCTGACAAAGAGCCACTTGAAATTCCTGATGATGGTGATGAGGAAGAAGAGATGAACTACTACTGTGACACACAGATTGCTCTGACACAGTCTGCTATTTCTCGACCATATGACCAGTCAGATCATTTACGAGGTTGAATCTCGATACAATGATTTCGGATTGGTCGTTTATCCAGGGAGGCCCTGAAGAGGATCCAAGCAACGAGTTTGAGGTTGGACAACAATTTAAGAACAAAGAAAAAGTCATGTTGGCAGTTAAGCAGTACAGTATCAGGAAGGCTGCGGAATACAAAATAGCAGAGAGTGACCAGTTGAGGTACAATGCACAGTGTATCCAATTTGGACCTGGTTGTAATTGGAGTATACTCATATCATATCGCCGAAAGTAAAAAAAGTGGAAGGTTAGGAGATACATTGGGCCTCATTCTTGCATGCAAACTTTGATGGAACAAGACCATGGTAGGTTGGATTCGAAGGTGATTGCACAACGCATTTTTACGATGGTCAAAGCCGATCCAACAACCAGTATCACAACCACGCCAGTGCATGTAATCTGAGGTTTATTATATAAGAGGTGATTGGACTTTTAGTTTGCATCTGATGGTTGGATTTGGCATATATTCTTTGAGTGTAACTTCTGTTGTGTCCTACCAACAGGGTTTTGCCTTGTACAATGGTTGCATCTTCCAAGAGTAGTTTCTTGATTGAGAAGGATGAGAACAATCACACACTTGGAGGTCGAAAAAGGGACTCTTCAGTTACCTTCAAGATTGAGGCTTTATACTCCCAAGAAATTTTGAATAATGAATTAGAAAGGGTAACACACAAGCACAACCACCAATACTTAGGCCTATCTTGATTTACCTTATTATAATATATATATATATCATCCAAAATTAGGCTTATTATATATTCTGTATAAATTATTTTTTATGTACATATAATATGATTAGTCTTTAAAATATATAATTTACAAATTAAAACACTAAAATAGTAATTTAAATGATAACATATAATTTAAAATTTTATTATTTAGGTTTTATATTTTAAAAAAATTGATTAATCTTTTTCTTAATAATACAATGGAAATATCTCTCTTTTTATATAGAATAATGCTACATATTCAAGTTTTTTTTTTGTTAACTAATTCCAACCAAATTAGTCTAAGATAACAAAAATAAGTTATGGCTAGCATTATTCAAAGTCTTATTGTTTAACTTGATTAGACTTAGTTTATAAAAAGATTTGAATGTGTAATTACTCTTACACACACGTATACTTATTTAGAAATTTACTTCTTATACAATTAGAAGTCAAATTTTATTAAAAAATTCATAGTTGAAAAAGTTCTTTCAATTAATGCAATTGTTACAGAAAATCTTTTCGAGTCGAATTATAAGAAAAAACACAAATTTCATTTAAATTGAAAATTGATCATTCTAACGATATCTAATATAAAATTCTTAAATTGACTATGAAGTATCAAAAATTGAATAAAAATTTATTGTGGGGTTAAATTCAATAATTTAGTGGGAATAAATAAATTTTATTATCATATACTACTCAAAAAAATTTCAAATTATAGTGGGGCGCTTACCCCACACTTATACATGTGCATCCGTCGTCCCTGAGTGACACTACTCACCCAACAAATCTTGGCCACAATTATGCTCATTCAGGTGGAATGCACTTTCATGCTTGCTAATTATCTTCCATGGCCAAAACCAAAATCATAACAAACCTGGAATACCCAAAACCCAAAACTAAAAGCTCTCTTTGTCTATGTTTCTTTGGAAGTAGTGCTTCAACATCAATAGGGTCAACCAACAACACAGGATCTCGTCAACAAAAAAGTTGGTTCCCATGGCAGAGGATTTTTCTGATATTACCCTTAAATCAAATATATTAACTTGAGCCAAAAGGAAGGTGAATGTTGATTAACTAACCCATTCCTTTGATGATCTACAAAATCTTAGACTTGATAGTCTCCTGAATTCCCTCTTCTTCGAGGAAATTCTCAACGTTTTTTTCCTCAGACGGATCCCTATATGATAAGTGTACAAAAAAAATAAGTTACACCCCAAATTAGTAACTTTTAGTCGAACACCTTAATCATCGACAAATTTTAATCATTAAACCAGTCCGTAGCCTTTTTGTTTTGTTAGATAAAGCAATCCTCTTGTCAAATTTTAGTAAAATGTTAAACAAATCAGTCTCTATGTTATTTAATAAAAACACAACATACCCTAAAAATTTTTAAAATTCTGATATTAGACACTGATTTGGTGATTAAAATTTATTGAAGACTACAGGAATAAAAATTTCTTAGCAACTGATTTATGGTATTATCTGAAAAAAAAGGAAAATATGACAGAATTGAAGCACGGAGAAATACAGAGAAATAGTAATTGGATAAAATTAGCCTAGAAATTATGCAAAACCAGTATATGGATTATTGGGCATTGATTTCAACAATAAAAAAACAACTGAACAAAAACAAAACAGAATATTCATTCTATATAATACTTGCTAAATTAAAAAGTTCAAATTGCGATACATGTAACTCTCACCCTCTTGTCACCTGATCATCGTGTTCATCATCGCCGGCGCAACCTCCACCTCCTCGGCTCCTCCCATCGTTCCCGTCTTTGAAGCTCTTCCCTCGCCGTCCTGAGGTACGGTTTTTTTTTTTGAACAAAATCCTGAGGTACGGTTTGAATGGGCCATTTATTAAATAGAGGCCCAAATTATATGGGCCGGGTTGGATAGGGAGGGTGTTTGTGGTAGCGGGTCGGATCTGATTTGATTACTGGTCGTGTGTGACTGTGAGATACCACTCTGTACTGAATCATTCCGATTTTCCCAATTCGCAGATCGAAGTCGAAAATGGGGGGAGGCCACGGCGAGGGCACAACCTACAAAGGCATAACCATACACCAACCTAAGCGGTGGCACACCGTCGCCGGCAAGGGTCTCTGCGCTGTTATGTGGTTAGTTTCGCTCGTTCTTTTTCTCCGTTTCGATCTGCACTCGCTACTGATCCATATTCACCATGTCTCGGGTTGTGTGTTCTTCAGGTTTTGGGTGTTTTACAGAGCAAAGCAAGATGGTCCTGTAGTGTTGGTAAAATATTCAATTCTAACCTCTCTCAAGCTTTCTTTATTTCCATTTCTATCAAATTAATCAACCCAATTATTAATTTTTGTGTGCGTTTTTTTCTAGGGTTGGAGGCATCCTTGGGAGGGCCACGATGATCATGGCCATGGTGGTGGACACTAGGTATGATCTTCAATTTCCTCATCATTTTAGTGTTGGAGACTTGAGTTAATGAAATGTGTTATTATCTTCATATTGTATTTAAGTTTTGTGCACACCCTACTTGTTATAGTAGAAAAAATGACTATTGTCCACATTCAACGTGTCAATGCTCATCCAAAAACACAGATATGTTTCAATGATGGTCTGTAAGTACATCAAAGTTAAACTTATTGGTTATTGCAATAAAATCCCGGCATTCTACACCCAATGTGTCTATTCTGTTGCTGGCATGTGCTATGTGGTTGCAATATTTTTGTAGTTGATGGTTATTTTGTTGTCCGAGATCATTGTTGTTACTTATTAATCAACTTATCAATAGTTAATAGATCATTATAGACATCTATGTGTTACAAACATTAGAAATCAAAGTCCGAAAACAGAAAAAAGGGAACCATATAATCAAATCTGATGATACATTGATTTTTTTTACCACCATTATGTTTATGGAAAAAGATTGGGAAGCAACTTTTTATGCCAACATTTTTCTTTCCCTTTAAATTTATCTTCTACACTTCGTTGGCTGAAAAAAGTAGGTTTCCTAGCAAAAGTATACATTTTTTATGATTGTTATTTTTTAGTGGTGACACCATGAGATATAACTGATTCTCGTTTAGCTGTGGGAGTGCAAAGATTATGCGGTTTTCCTTCAAAAGTTTCTTTCTATTTTTTATGATATACCTGGTCAGATTGGTTGTTGGTTTGTTCCTAGTTTGTATATAAGAGATATATGGTATATACAATATACAACTTAGTGTTTGGCAAACATTTTGACAATTGATTGAGATCTAAAATTTCATCTAAATCTAGAAAGTCCATAGATACACAAACAGGGAGAAAAAAAATTTCAGAGGATAATTTACATAGTGATGTCTAACATGTATGCATTTGATTTTGCAGCAGACATCAGCTCAGAAAAGGGGAACAACAAATCTTGAAGAGTCTGTGTTTGCCGTTAGTTTCAAATGTTTACCTTATGGCATCAAATAAATTTAGCAGTAAAAGAAGAGATTTATTTTGCATAATTTCATGAACAATAATATTGTACTTTCAGAACCATACCCTGTCAACTTTGGTGATAGTTATGATTGTTTGGATAAATGTTTCATGTCTTTTGGCTTTGGGAGTAATTTATGTTATAGACTCAATATTTGTGTATCTAATTGAGAACTTTGGTGTAACGGTGTTGTTGACAATCCTTTTCTTAATCCTTGCCTATAATTTGTTCCACCAATAACGATATTAAATTACTCCCAAAGTAAAGTAAAACATTATGATATATGGTTTATGATTTTATCTGAAGTATGGATTATCTCACAAAACCATGTATACAATAGAATTGTGTTAGGTATGCTCTCTCTCTCCACACACACACACTGACACACACACACATATATATATATATATATTCTTTTTCTTCCTAGTCTTTTAAAGTTGGTGCAACTAAAAAAGAGTATACATAACATTATTGTGATAGGATATTTTGTAATGTATGTTGGTTGAACTCTGAAAAATACATGGATTTTATTGAATGAAAAGGAAAATCCTTTTCATTTGTCACCACTTTGAACTATTAAACCCATTACCTTTCTCCAAAATTTATATGTGGGAGTCAGTTAATGCATGAAATAAATCTTTCATTTTAATATGGAATATCATATTTGAATTGAATTCTGACAATTAACTTATGAAATTATATCTATTCTTATGAAAGTATAGAATTTATAAATACTTGTATAATTTTAAAACAAATTTTATGCATATTCTAAAACTTATTTTACAATGGTTTTTTAGGATAGAATTTTCTAAAATAAACATAGTTGTGAAATTCGGAATTAATAACTAATTTCTAAAACGTTTAATTGTTCAGTTTTGTGGGCGTTCTGATAATTTTATAATTGAAATAAATTTTATTTCTTTAAAGAATCCTTTTAAAAAATAGAAGATAATTTTAGAAGGAAAAAAAGAAGTGTGTTTTTGGAGAAGGTCAATACGGCTGCGTTTTGAGGACGCTGAGAATATGCAATATAACGAACTTTTGTGAAGCGCGCTTCTAGACACTTCTGTTTTCTGTTTGGTCTCTTCTTATATACGCGAGTCGCCGTTATATCTCTATAGAGATATAGAGAAGAAGAAGAAGAAGAAGAAGAAGGATTGCGATTTGGGAGAGAAGTGAAGAGAGAAGAAAGAATGTCGTACTTGCTGCCGCACTTGCACTCCGGTTGGGCGGTGGATCAGGCCATTCTCTCCGAGGAAGAACGCGTTGTGGTCATCCGCTTCGGCCATGACTGGGACGACACCTGCATGCAGGTTCGTAACCCTATCCCTACTCTCTCATTTTCATTCATGCTCGAGCGATTCATTCATTTATCTCTATAATTATATACTCCTATTTGCAATTTTATCTCTTGCCTTCTTGTATTGTTTTGAAGGATTCATCTAATCTAATCTCAAATTGTTTGTTGCTGATGGGAAGCTCTTAAATTAAGAGGTAGATCACACTGCTTACCCTTTCATTTCATCTATTACTATGCGATTAACGCCTTCTGAAAATTCAGATGGATGAAGTGCTGGCGGCGGTTGCGGAGACCATAAAGAGTTTTGCGGTGATATACCTGGTGGACATCACGGAGGTGCCGGATTTCAACACCATGTACGAGCTCTACGATCCATGCACAGTCATGTTCTTCTTCAGGAACAAGCACATCATGATCGATCTTGGCACCGGTAACAACAATAAGATCAATTGGGCACTCAAGGACAAGCAGGAGTTCATTGACATCGTTGAGACTGTGTACAGGGGTGCCAGGAAGGGACGTGGTCTTGTTATTTCTCCTAAGGATTACTCCACCAAGTACCGCTACTGATTGCTACTTGTTCTTCTCTTTGATTTCATGCGCTTGAAAAATCTTCATTCAAAGTTATTGTAAACCCTAAACTCATTAGCCTTGTAGTTTGATTAGCTGAGTAGAAAACTAGAAATTGATCCTGCGGCCTCGGCCGTTGTCTGAGCCCTATTCTAATGGTTGATTGTCAGTGAGACATGTACTTTATTCACGGATTCTGATGTTAAACATATCAAGTGAGTTCTTATGAACTCTTTCTTCACTCTTGTTAATAATAATCTTCCAAGCTTTGCCTCATGCACCCTTTATATTTTAAACTTGCTAAATAAGTAAATATACAATTTTACACCATAAACAATATACTTCTATTAATATTCATAGATGTGCTTTATTTGAAAATAAGTTCAACAGAAGACTATTTTTCCACCATTTGGTCATTTAGGGGGTTAAGATCATGCATTTTTTATAAGAATGAAGTTGTCATAGGTTAGTGGAGAGAGATTAATTGTTATTTTCCCTTATTACGATGAGAGAGTTATACAACATGAAACTCTTACAATAAAATATAAACCAAAAAAGCTCTAAAACTACTCTTACGTTGGCTTTATTTATATTTTATTGGAAAGGAACTGGAGCACCCTGTTTCTTGTTCACTATTGCCATTGCCTTGTAGCGGGTACCCATGCCAATTGGAACACAATCATCTGAACCTTCCCAAAAGGGTGCTTCACCATCACCTACAAGGCGCCAATAACCTGTCCTCAAAGATTCAGCCTGCTCCTCTGTGCAGTTCTGAAGCAGTGCTTCAACACGGAAATTTATTCCAAGGTTTCCAAGAAACTGAGATTGAGTAATTGGCCCGTGTACAGACACCTCTCCTGCATTCATATATTATTAAATTAGTTGGAAACTGAGATTTAGTTTTTGAGCAAATGTAAGCACTCCTCCTAGAATCGCGAGGAAATGCAAAAACACCTGAAGCTTCCTCCGCAGAATGTCTGATTGATGCAAAATCAACATAGGCACTAAGATCAGCAGATCCAGGATTATCTAGTATGTCGACAAACTGGTGTTTCCGAATCGCCTGCATAAATTCATAATCCATTGAACAATGGATTCACCAAACACATCAATTAAAGAGTACTTCTAATTAGGGAGAGAGATTAACCTGGAGACTGTCTGAGATGACTCCGTCCAAGCCATAGTCAATGATCAAAGCGCCACCGCCATCCGAACTTATCCTATTGACAATGGTCTCAGTTAACTCCATAGCTTTGGGGCAAACTTCAATTTGATTAAGTTTTGATATCTCCTCAGTTGTTGCCCACTTGCACCGCTTCAATAGATACAGAGCAGCAGGTGTAGGCTGTGGAGATAGAACAAAACGAAACCTGTCCATAAAATGTAAAAAGGTATCAATTTGTCTAAACCAAGCATAGACAAAATTAGATTAAACTGAAACACTCACGATGAATCTTCAGCGACGTCGACCATTTTCTCACACCAGCCACGAGATGCTCTCTGTTCATAGAAAAGAAAATCACACTATAGAAATATGATGCCGATAAAATGGAAAGCAGAAAGGTTGAAATAATGTGAAAATGACAGATAGCCAAAACACAGTGGAAGATAAATTGAAGAGGTCCTTGGTTTGAATTCATCTAAGCAACACAAGCATTCTATTACCTGAAATTGATGGATAGGTAGGGCATCAAAGAACTCGTGTGCAATGATAATTGTTGGCACTGCCAATCAAAGGAAGAACATGGTCATGACATTCTTTGAATATAGTATAACAATACAATATCTATGTTATTGCACAACATAACATACATCCTGAAGGAACCTCTTCCAGCAAGGTATGCCATGAAACAGGAGTACCAGCCAATGAGCTGATGGTTCTTTTAACAGTATCTTGGGCTTCATTTTCTTCATCAACACATTTCAACTTTTGGTGCTGAAGTTTCTGTAGTGCTGGACTACATTCCACCAGGTGTACATTCAATGACTTCGTGAAATTCTTAAATTTTGAAGCACCCTATAGAATGTTGAAACTTTGCTAATGACAATGATATCTTGTCTTTAAATGCACAATTAACAGTATAACCAAAAGATCCAGAAACTTGAATAGAGGTTCCAATGTAAAGCATATCAACAATGTGTGGTCTCATACCCGAAGAAGATCAGCCATAAGAGTTCCTCGACCTGGACCAAGTTCAATCAGATTTACTCTTTCAGGTTGCCCCATTTGCTCCCATAGACACATCACCCAGACACCAACCATCTGATTTTTACATAAACAAGATCAAAATAATCAAATTCGAGACTTCACCTAAACCCTGGAGGTTAGATAAACATTAATCATAAAACTCAACTCATAAGCTCATAAAAGTTTAGTCTCAAGATGGTAAAGTTAGCTTCTGGACCCAAATTTGCACCCTTGAACAGGACATTAGAATCCATCAACCAAGCTCCGTGAAAGATGGAAAACACAATAGAACTTGAGTTCATGGCTCATAAAAGAAAAATTGAACTTACCTCACCAAACATCTGGCTTACTTCAGGAGAGGTGATAAAATCACCTTCTGCTCCAAACACATCTCGGTTGATATAGTAGCCAGCTTTAGGATTCGTCAGAACTTCTGACATGTACTCACCTACTGAGATTGGGCCTCCACGAAACTGGAAATTCAACAATAATAAGCACCAAGCGACAAGCATTTATTAAAGCTGAATATTTCAATACTACCATAAGGGTTTAAAAGGGGGAAAATAGCTTCTTCTTCTTCTTTTTTAAATATGATATAAAATTGAATTCAAAACTATTAGTTATAGATGATCAAGTTCAATGATAGGATATAAAGTTTACAACTTTTAACATACTACAATGATAGAATCCAATTCAAGCAAGGAAGGGACGAAAAAGGTGAACCTTGATGATCCCTTTGAGGTGCTTGACGAGGTCAGGATCCGAATTGGGCGTGTGGGAATGGTCTGAGAGAAGCAATAAGAGTGAGTGGTAGAAAAAGAAGGAGCAAAAGAAGAAAGGAATGGAGTTTGAGGAGAATAATACCAGGTGGGNNGAAGAAGAGCTCTTTGTTGGGTCGTCCACGTTTTCGACGAAATGAGTGTGAGGAGAAGAAGAGGATGTGGCGGAGAAGAAGGAGAAGGGAGAAGAAAGCATGGAGCGTTTTGGCGATGGCAAGTAAGCATTGTTGGCTATGTAACTGCGATGGCGGAGAAGTTTTCTCAGCATTTTCGGTGCTCGTTTCTCTCTTCCCTTGGTCACAGTAACTTTGCTCAATGCTCAAGCCTCTTGGGTCTTTGCCTTGTTGCACAGAATTGAAGCTTTCTCGATAATCTAATAAAACCAAGGTTGCCAGAAGCGAACCAGTTAATAAATCGATTGAGTAACTGGTCATGGTTTAATGGTTTAAGTGTTTAACCATAATCAAGCTGTAATGGTTTAATTAAATATAAAATAAAATTAGAAAAAAATATAAATAGGTCTTGACTTTTTGTTCTACAGACATTTTTGTTCCTAAGCATTTGAAAATACTTTTAAATTCCCGACCTTTACAAATCTTGGACGGATGAGTTCCTCCGTCGAACTGCCTCTGCCAGACCCGCCGAAGAAGTCTGATGTGGCTCCCGTGCGGATGACTTGGTATGACTGGTTGACACTTGGACTGCTGACTGGAAAGTTACATTCCAAAATTAGACAAATAAGTCCCTGCACCACTAAACTACGTCGTTTTGCTTTCATCCCTAATTCTTAAATTGATTGCGTTTCTTTCTGGAGGCCAGTGTGAGGAGCTCAACCTGCATCAACCATGGCTGCTAATGGAGCATCAGCAACGTCGAGAAGAAGCCGCAGAGGAGTAAGAGAAGAAAATTTTGCTTCAAGCTCAGACCTTTGTGTTGTGCACGACGGAGACCTAAAGGACGATGTCGCCCCGAGATGCTTCTGTGGAGTTTATGCGATAATGTATATGTCGAGGACGATTAGCAACCTAAACAGAGTCTTCTTGGTTGCCCATTCTATAAGGTAAGATAGAAAAAACCTGAAAATTTTGTTCTGTTTGAATGGTTTGATATAGTACATTATTTTGGGAATTTTGACAGGAAAACCAACCGCATTGCAAGTTTTTTCTTTGGGTTGATGAGCATCTTGCTAGAATTGGAAGCAGTGGTTGCATCTTTGATAAAAGACCTCTGGTTGAGAAAGAGGCAGAAGTTGTTGAAGAGGAAGAGGGATTTTGTCAAGAATGGTTGTACTGGAGGAGAAGGTTACTGTGCTAGAGAAGAAAAAAAACCCATTAGCTTGTTGTGTTGTTATAATTGTATGTGCAGTTGTGACTGCTTTTTATGTATTTAGTGACTGAGAAATGAATTTTAGAAAGTAGAGTAGAAAAATGTATTGATTCAGGTTTTTGTTGTGTATTGAAACATGCTGTTTAGGCAATTTATGTATCATATTATCTATCTAAATGCAATTAAAGTTATGATATTATTAGGTTGTTGAAATTATATTGTCAATATCTAAAGAAGCATTGAATGATTGAGAAAAGTAGGCATGAAAGTTGTATACATGAACACATAACATATATGAAAAGTTATGTAAACATATTTGCGACAGTTAAATTTTTTAAAAGCTGCCCAAAAAGAACAAATATGTTCAAGTGTATAGTATTATGAATCTTAACATCACAAAAGTAAGCCTCAAACACCTAACAAGTTTGCAACAATTTATAAAATCCTAAGAGCTTCTCCAAAAAAAATAATTCTCCCAAAAAAATATTGTTGTCACAGTCAAGTTTCCTAAATGCTATTACAAGGCATAGTGGGATGTCCAAGGTGTCATATTTCTTCATGTCTTTGGATTGATGGATGGTGGATTAGGAATGAATTTGAACAGTCTTGTTGTTACTGTGCTTGCTGCTGTCAATGTCTCCTTGGAAGCTGCTGTACTCGGTCCTGACCTGACTTGAGATGGTTGTGGGCCATGTGGAGCACCTTGTGGTTGAAACTGTGGTGGTGCAGGCTGACTTGGAGGTGGGAGTGAACTGGGACAAAGTGGGGCAAGTGGCCTGAATATCTTATGTTTGGGCCTGATTTTTGAAGTTTTTGGTTGAACTGTTTGGTGAGCTGTGGATGGAACTTGAAGTGGAGGCCTAAATGGTGTACCTCTTGTTACATGACCTGGCTGGAGTTGGTCTGCCACGGGAGCTCGTGTTACAGGGTTTGGTGTTGCTGCCACAGCACTTAGAACTTGGTTGTGATACATAAGACAGTATTCATGAGACTTAGGATAAATAACAGTTTAAAGGGTTAACATTTCACAATAATATATAAAACTTACATCTGGAGCCTGGCTAGATGCAGTTGTCTTCTTTGGAGACACAATTTTCTTCTTTCCCTTCATTACTCTCTGCCTTTTACTACCTTTCTCATCAGCACTGGTATCATCATCATCACTATTACTTCAAACCCGGGAGGTGGAGGTTTGTAGGGCTCATCCTCCATACTCTCGTACCCATCATCAGATGACGAACTCTGATCATCCACCAAAACCTCTCCCTCATCAGGACTGTTACTTTGCTTTTCAGCATCCTCCACAATCTCAGGTTCATCAACAGGGTGGTCAAAGTATAGGTAAAACTCGTCCGTCTCTGTATTTTTCATTTTGTTCTCTCACATTGCATTAATCCATGCATCCCCTATCAAAATATGCAGCCCAGACTCAATATCAGGACTCCTTGGATCATACCAATAAACTATCTTGTATGATTGGTACCCCAACCCCTTGAACAGTGTGATCAAGTCTCTGAAATTAACGAAGTCCAGGTCCATTTCTAGAAACTTCTCCACCTTCCCATTTTTGTAAACCAGAGAGCCATTACTTTCTCTCACAAAATTACCTCTATGGTGGAACACAGGCACCACAAACACATCAACCATCTGAAAAAAGAAAAACAAAAAACTGTAAATAATGATCAAGAATTACTCTTTTCACATATTAACAAGCAATGACCTTCAATATACAGAAACGAAAAATCACCCCAGAAGCTTTCTTTGCCCTAACAGTAATTCAATTTCAATCGAAAAACTCCAATACTTTTTTGACAACTTCTATCAACATGCACGATCAGTTCTTTTACAATAGAGTTCATACTTGCATAAGTATTTAACCTCACAATCCACTAACTAAGCAACACAACAAACTTCTTATCTTCGGTGACGAAGATAGCAACTCAAACAACAATGGAGGCCTCTTCGACGGTCACTGCACACGGCAAACGTCTCAGCCTGGGAAGTGATCTTTTTGGAGGGAAAAACAGAGTATGATTATCGTTGGTATCCTTAGGGTTTTATGTAATTCAAAAAGGGTGGTATGGGTGTAATGGGTATTGTAAGGGACTTTGTAAGGGATGAAAGCAAAACGACGTAGTTTAGTGGTGCAGGGACTTATTTGTCCAATTTTAGAATGTAGCTTTCCAGTCAGCAGTTCAGGTGTCAACTAGTCATGCCACGTCATCCGCACGGGAGCTACATCAGACTTCTCCAGCGGGTCTGGCGGAGGCAATTCGACGGAGGGACTCATCCGTCCAAGATTTATGAAGGTTGGGGATTTAAAAGTATTTTCAAATACTCAGAGACGAAAATGTCCGCAGAGCAAAAGGTCAGCGACCTATTTGTCATTTTCTCATAAAATTATTAAAAATATAATATAAATTTTCAAACATTTAAATTTAATAATATATATAATAATAAAATTCCAAATTTCACCATTTAACATAATAAAATGTAACTGTTGGCCAATACAGATTGTGGTTGTTGATAATTGTTTTACATCCATCTTCAAAACAAAATTAAGTTTTTTAACAATTTATGACAATGATCAAAACGATTTATCATGTTTATACTAATTTTTAGAGGTAGCTAGGCAAATTATATACTTAAAAGATTAGATCAAACTCATAATCACATAATCAATTTAGAAGATTAGAACTGTCAATATCCATAATAATTATTGTACATAATTTTATTGAAGACAGGTTATTAACTTATTATCTACAAGCATTAACCTTCCACCGTAGAATTAGAAATGGCAAAACTTCTCGAGAAGCGGGGATCCCTACAGGGACTGCTTCGAATGGGGATCCGATTGTAAAAAATTTTCTCTGCAAGGATGGGGATGGAGGACAAAATTTCATCGAGACAGGCACGGAGACCCGAGCGAGGATCCCCACCCCATCTCCGCTAATTCTCAAAATTCATAAATTTACTGAATTGCCATTAATAGTTCCTAATCCTAAATTGCATAACTCTTCTTCAATTCAAAGATTCCTAACGCTGTCCATACTCCATCCAATCTCTTTGCAGCCACCCTCTCGCCACTCTCTTTTCTCACCGCATCGTCACACCTTACCATGTCATCACCCTCACCGCGTCGTGCTCTCTATTTGTGACGTTTCTTTCCGTAACTCCTCCATCGTATCCATTCTCCTCTCTATTGCCGCGTCTCCTACCTCGTCCACTGCTCTGTTCTCTGGCTCGCCGTTGCATTACTGCGTCATTTTGAAAGACGTCATCATCTTGTCGTCTAGATTTTTTTGTATAAAATTTTGCTGTTTTTGTATATGATAGATATTTGCAGTTCTATTCATATGAAAATTAATAATTAGTTAGAACTATCAGATAGATGGGGAATAGAGTTCCCGCGAAAAATGGGATCGTGTGGAGAACGAGGATGGAAAGCAATATTCCCCCACGACGGAAAGCGAAGACGGAGACGGAGAGCAAATCTAAGGATAAAGATGGGGAGCAGGGAGACATCCCCCGCCCCTGTCCTGCCCCATTAACATCTCTAAGTAAAATTAAGGGAGCGTGACTATTTTTCAAAATGACAAACTTAAACAGCTTTTTCTTTTCTCCTAAGTTGTTATTTGGTAATTAACATGCAAATAGTAAGTAATCTTAAATATACAAATCAAAACAATGATTAAGACAATGCTTATCGGCCTTTCCAGTTTTTCCAAATAATGCTCAACAATGATGTTAGTAATTTGACAAAATGACCACAGTGATAGGTTAATAATTTTGTCATTTTGTGAAACAAAACAAATATTTAAAACATTTATTTTATCAAAAACAAATATTAAACATTTATTTTGTTAAAATTAAAATTTTTAAAATGTTAAAATAATTATTTACTCCACTAAAATGTACCACACTATTTTTCATTTTAGTTTTACTAAAGCATAAATTACTATTTGATCCCATTTGACAAATGAAGATAATTTTATATTTTTCTCAACATTTTTTTTTTGAGTTTTGTTTTTTGAATATGGTTAATTTTTAGTATATATGTGACATGATTAATTCTAAATATATGATGCTTTCGTTAATTACTTCTTTCCCATTTTCTTTCAATTAATTTTTTGAAAATTATTTCAACAAGCACAAAGTGTATTTTAATTTAGAAGAATGTATTACAAATTGTATGGCTAGAGTAGCTATTTTTAGCACATACATTTATTTGAATTAGAGCCAACTATACAATGAGCTTCAATATCTAATAGGATGAGTGTTAGGGGCCAGCAGATTTTGTGAGTTGTAGCCATCAATAGTGTATTTAATGGTGTGAGATTTCATCTAATGGTGGAGAATCACTCATTTTCTTTTTGCTAGCTAAGTGCTGGCCATATTTTAATAAATCTGCTGGTCTCCTAGACTTTTTCATCTAATAAATTTAGATATGAATCTAACTAATTAATTTAATTTTATCTTTTTTTTCCCTTATCTGTTTAGTCATAAAAAAAAAGTCTATTTTAATTTCTAATTAAGGAAAAATAGCATTTAACCCTAAAAAAAGGTTAGAACAAAATAAAAAATAAAAAATTGATTTCGGTTGAAATTGAGAATTGTATGCAATTGGTGATGAATCTCACACATTAACGCGTAAAACCAAAACGTTAAGCAACACAAACAGAACCTTCCTCTAACTAAGCAAAGCAATTTCCTTTCATTCTCAATTCCCCAAAACACGTTCTCCCCACTCTTCTTCAATTTTCCTCACTCCAAATTCAACACACAAAATCTCCAAACCCTACTTTCACCACCACCACCACTCACCGCCGCAGCCACCATGGTCCCACCGGCGGTGCAATCGCCGAATCCACAACTAACCCAGCAGTTCTTAAGCTCTGTCCTCTCACAGCGTGGCCCCGCCGCCCTTCCTTACTCCGAAGACACAAAGTGGCTGATCCGGCAGCACCTCGTCGCCGTCACCACCACGTACCCCTCCCTTGAGCCTAAAACCGCCACCTTCACACACAACGACGGCCGCTCCGTCAATCTCCTCCAAGCCGACGGCACAATCCCGATGTCGTTTCAGGGCGTCACTTACAACATCCCCGTTCTCATCTGGCTCATGGAATCTTACCCTCGCCACGCGCCCTGCGTCTACGTTAACCCCACGCGCGACATGATCATCAAGCGCCCCCACCCTCACGTTAATCCCTCTGGCCTCGTCTCCGTCCCTTATTTGCAGAATTGGGTTTACCCTAGCTCCAATCTCGTCGATCTCGTTCGCGATTTGGGTGTTATCTTTGGCCGCGATCCTCCTCTTTATTCCCAGCGGAGGAACCCTCAACCTCCGCCACCTCAAAACCTAAATCCCAATTCAAATTTCGGATCTTTATCGAGTAATTCGGGGAATTCCCAATCTGGTTATGTCCAGCATCATCAGCATCACCAGCACCCTGCTCCTGCTTCTCCTGCGAGGAATAATTATCCTCCATCACCTTATGGAAGCTTTGGTGGTGGTTCTTCTAGGGTTCAGAATTTGCCCCATACTGAGGATCCAACTGAGGTTTATAAGAGGAATGCGGTTAATAAGATTGTGGAAATGGTTCATGGTGATGTTACTGCTTTGAGGAAGACCAGGGAGGCTGAGATGGAGGGTTTGTTTAGCTTGCAGGGTGTGTTGAAGCAGAGGGAGGAGGTTCTCAATAAGGGTTTGAAGGAGATGCAGGAGGAGATGGAGGGTTTGGAGCAGCAGTTGCAGATGGTTTTGATGAACACTGATGTTCTTGAAGGGTGGTTGA
>NC_029787.2:9983236-9990029 GCF_000816755.2 Arachis ipaensis
GATTGTGTGGATGTGTTATCTAAGCAGATGCTAGATTGCACTGCTTCGGATTTGGCTATTGAGGACACACTTTATGCATTGGATAAGGCTATTCAGGTTGGTTCCGTGCCTTTCGATCAGTACTTGAGGAGCGTGAGGGCGCTGTCGAGAGAGCAGTTCTTTCACCGGGCGACAGCTGCAAAAGTTAGAGCTGCTCAGTTGCAGGCTCAGGTTGCTAATATGGCTGCTAGGACACACCATTATGGCAGTTGATAGTTTTGGTTGGTTGTGCACAAGATGGTTCTTTTCGGATGGCGAAATCCTTCTCCATTGTGTGTTGTGCACTTGTGCTGGATATAGATTCCTATTTGTTGAAGTCAGTGATTGTAGCCTTTAGCATAAATTGGTAAGCCTTAGCCTTCAACAGCTTTGGGATTATTATTGAGCACAAAACTTGTTTGGGGAATGAGGCTGTACCGTTGATCATTATACAGGCTTAATGATATGATTTCCTTCGAAGACTTGGTTTAAGAGGTTTGTTACCTCAACTGTTTCATTGTTTAGAGCTAGAAATATACATGCTTAGTTTACTTCTTATTTATCTGTCTCACTTTTGTATTTTGGAATGGGTATATTATGATTCATATAATTTTTTGCCTTCATACACAGATATTAGGAATTGTGTTCTTATATATAAAGAAAGAAAGAAAGAAACGTGTTGAATAGAGGACCCATAATCATAATTCAATTGCTCTTTTCCATGGTTTTCCAGAGTTTTGCATAAGCCATCAGAACTAACAAGTGCCTCCATATAGTTAATTAATTCTCCTCACATCACTATATGCACTTGTGAAGTACTCTTTAAAGAAAAAGGTTATGCTACGTTGAAGTTCAATAGCACTATTCGACACCAAACACTTCTGACACATGTATAAAAACACAATTGTTATTAATTAATTGTATATTTACATTATTTTTTAATTAATAAAACAAAGAGATTCTGTGTTGATTATTAAAAAAATACTGGTGTCGAAATGATGTTTATTACAAGGGTCTATGTTTTGGGGGATTTGTTGAAGTTTATGAAGTTTTGGCAGGGAATAGGAGAAAAATTCATGTGTGGCTGGTTAGCAGTTGGCAATTGCTTTTCAAAAGTATCATATTAAACTATATTTTATTAGAGCTGGGAGACTTTGTTTAATCTAGCAATTTTGCATATGATGAAAGAAAAATAAGTTTGCATATTAAAATAGCATATAATAAGACTAGTAATTTTGGATATAATGAAAGAAAAATAATCTTTTGCAAAAGGAATTGTATAGCCTCTTCTAGAGCTCTATCTCCAAAATTTGTCCTTGGTGGCATCTGTGAGTTCTGTTTGGACTCCCCCCTCCCGAATTCAGTTAAGATTAAATGTGATGCTAGTTCTATGATGGTGATGACATTATGGGGTTTGGTTGTGTTATCAAAAAGTCTGATGGATTGTGGCAAAGGGGCTGCTGTGGAACACGATCATTGCGATCTGGAGAGGGCTCCTCCTTGCCTGGGAGGCAGGCTACTGGGAAGTTACCTGCGAAACAGACTGCCTAGAAGCTTTCCTATTGATCCGAGACAGTCAAGCTCGGTTTTGCAGCTCTGATAATGAGCCGGTGTCCAAAATTCAGGATGTTATGAAGTGGAATTGGAAGGCAGATGTTGCTCTGATTCAAACCGAGGGGCTGATGGTTTAGCAAAGCTTGCAACCCTGGGTGGATTTCCTCATGTTGAGCTTATTGAGCCCTGGCAAGACCTCAGTGCTATGATGCAAATGGGCCTAGCTGTTGTTCCTTAGTTCTGCTGTTCTTGTTTTTCTTTTCCATCCTTGGACATGAAAAAGAAAAAAGAAACAAAAGTATTTGTTTGAAAACGTTTAGAACCAGTCAAATGAAAAGAATTAGTTTACTAATTGGAGCAATGGTGTTTTTTGTTAGTTATTTTGAATATAAAGGAAACTATTTGTATATTCAAATAAATTTTATCATTTCATCTTTTTCTATATCTTTTCTGTAACTTGTCTTCTTTTATCCATTCATCATTACATTTGAATGAATTCTCCTTTAACTTTTGCTGAAAATACATGAGTAATTACTAAAATAAAAGAAAAAGGTAAGGAGAATGAATATAATATAAGGGTTTATAGAAGCACAGAATAAAAAATAAACTTGAATGGTAATGTAAAGAGAAAATAAATACTTATACAACATTGTTTAGGGGAAGTTATAGAATTGTAAGATGTTAACTACTTATTTATGTGATCTACTGAAAATTGTATGTTTTTAATTACTGTTTGTTGTCGACGCCCTTCATGTTAGTTTTATAGGATTCGAAAATAGTGGTTACTGGATCATCTAGAAGAGTGTTTGGAGTATTTTTCTAAAATTTTGATTATTGCTCAATTATTTTTCAAAAAAAAAAAAACAAAAAACAAAAGAAGAACAGACACTTTTAAAAAAATAAGTAATTGGGATGTATATAATGACATATGAATTATAAAGTAATCAATGTTACTTTTTTTTTTTTCTTCTTCTTTTTTATTAGTAGATACAGATGGAAATATAAAAAATATGGAGTTCAATACTGACCACTTTTAATTGTGAGTACTGAGTACAAATTCAACAAAGAAAAAAAAGTTAAGGGATCAAGAATGAGTGTTATTTTTCAATAAATAATCTTGTATACATGTGTATGATTATGCAATTTTCTAAAAAAAAACTAATAATTTAATAAGCTAATCTCTAAAAAATTTCTTTTATTAACAAATGAATCTCTAAATTATCTTTATTAATACTAGCGGCTTAACGTGCCTGTTCAGCCGCTTTTCTATTATTTTTAAGAAATTAATTTTATTTTTTTTGTTAATATATGATTCACTCTTTAAATTTATTAGATAAGTAATTTTTTATTTTAATGTTGTCGTAACTTTATTTATATCATATTTTATTAAAATTAAAATTACTATAAACTAAAATATATTCAAAAAATAATAATAATATCATTATTCTGATTCAAAAAGAGTATATATAAACCAAAATGCATGTTAGTTATTTATAAAAGATAATTTTTACTTAAATGTCATGGATATTCATATTTGTCTTCATCTTTTTTAAGTGATAGGCCAAAATATGAATCTAAATACGAAAAGGTCTTCATTTTTTTATAAATAATAAAAAAATAGAATAAATGAGAATGCTTATTTTTTTCGTTTTTAAATATCAAAATATAAGAATAATTAATAAATAAAATAGGACAATTGAAATGTTAAGAATAACTTTAACACTTAATCCAACGTTGAAGACAAAAACGATACTTCCCCAATAATAATCCCAATAGTTGTTTGCATTGCATGAAGTCTGTGGACTGTCGAGTCTTAAGAAAGGCTATGACTAAATTGAAGTAGCTATATATAATAGTTTGTTCAAACATTACACTTGCCAACTCACTGAGTGCCTAGTGGCTAGAATTATATATTCTATCCAAAATGGCCTCTCGGTTCGAAGCAAGGCAGAAGGAGGAGAAGAGAGAAGAAGAGGAAAATGAGGTATTCTAAAATACCTCTTTTTTCTTTTTCTAGCGAAGAGCATAGCTACTTAATTATTATTAAAAATATCATTTATATATTAAACTCTACCTAATTATTATTAAAAATATTATTTATATATTAAACTTTTTTGTTTCGATGGTTATTAATTATCACCAAATATCATTATCACAACTTTTAATTTTGTCTATCACTTTTATTTATAACCAACTATTTTGTTAAATTTTATAAGTTATTTAAGTTTTGCTAAAAGAATTTTTTGTGTCTTTTGAATATCTAAATGTATAAAAATTATAATTTTTTTTATGTGCATGTTAGTTGTCTTATTTTATTTGATTAAGAAGAAATTTAAGACAAAAAACATTCAAAATTTTTGCTATATTAGCAAAATTTGATGTCAATAATTCTAAAAAATAATATCAAAATATATTATTTTTAACTAAATAATAAAAAAATAAAAATACATCATTGTAAGTTTTTTAATTAATAATTATAAATTAAAGTCGCAGTTTAATATAGTACCTTAGACAAAAAATAATCATTGTTATCGTATTTGACTACTACTATATAAATTTTATGTTTATTTTATTATGCACATTAATTAAACTGTACTTTATTATTTCATTTTGCATATTTTGAAATAATGTCATCGTATTATAAAGGTGAGATTAATTTATCATTTGAATATTATCGCTAAAAAATAGTTACTTAAAGTGAAACGCTATAGAAAGATAAATAAAAAAAAATTGTAATTAGTTAAAAAATTTTATATCTCTCCCCAAACTCAATTTTGTTATGAAATTTTTTTTAGGTAAAAATATTTTTAACTTCCTATATAATAAGTATCATTTAAATTATCTAATGCATAAAATGTCACATTTTTTTATTTATCTTCAAAATTAAAGTTAATTTTTGATATTTTTTACTTTCTTTTGGTTTTCTAAATTAGTCTATATATTATCAACTTATTTCTGTTATTTATGCAGTAATTTTTTTTCTTATTCATTAATAAATGTTAAATTACCCAAATTCAAATCTATTCTCTTAAACCACTTTTTAATCATCTGGTTTGAATCGTTTTTTAATCATCTGGTTTGAATCCTTTGAATAGGAGTTCTTTAGACTCTAAAATTTTTAAAATAAAAAATACAATAAAATAAATTAAAATGCCTAATAAAATAAAATAATCCAAAAAATAAAAGATATATAAAAAACTAATAAATTAAAAAATCAAAATTAATTAACAAAGTTCTTATCTTATCCATTTTAATGTTATATGGAGTTTGTTCACTTTATCATTGATATGTGCATATTTTTTGTGTCTTCTGTATGACAAATACAATACTTTATATAATTAAATATCAAATTCAGTACTCTAAATAATTAATTATTTAAAAAATTAGTATACGAATATTTTTTTAAAAAATACTTGATAGGTGTGATTTTCTTGCATGCATTATATACCAATTAAATAACTAAACCAATATGCTAAACAAATAATATTGTAAAAGGCAAAATTAATAAATTTTTTTGTAATATAATTTATTTATTTTAGTTTAATTTAAAAATATTTATATACTCAAATTTTAAATACAATATTCTAAGTAATCAAGTATTTTAGAAAATAAAAAAAAATTATCCCATTAAAAGCAATTTAAAAAGAAAAATATTAAAAAATATTTATAAAATTTGTTCATCCTATCATTGACAAATAGTTAAATACAGACATGTCAAAAAAATAAATAAAATGTACATATAAAATGTAAAGAAACCGTTTTTTTTTGTCAAATCAAATTAATGAAAGAAAAAGACATAACGCTATTTGTCTACGTGAAAAATGGATTAAAAATATAGATTGAGTAAGTAAATAAAAAAAAAATTATAACAGCAATGGAGGAAGGCAAATGAGTATGATGGAGGCAATTCAACTGAGAATGTTAAAAAGAAGGAGAAGAAAAACATCAAAAGAAATATAAAAATGCTAAATTTTTTTAAGAAACTATAACAAAAACTCTAATAAAATAATTAGAGTGAAGCTGCAGAGTACATTGTACTCAAACAAAACTGTACAAACTAAAACTAAATAAAATATAATTTAAATGAATATCACAAAATATAATAAAATTTACCAAAAATTACTTATCACTACTATTGATGATAATTGAACACTTCCTCCATCATAAATGATTCTTTTGTTTTTTTCGTACATGCTTCTAAAACCAACATTTATTATAGTCATAGTCTATTTTAAGAAGTTGTCTAAAAAATTATTCAAAAGGTGAAAATGTTAGGGTTGAGTAAGAGAAGTAAAGAAAATTAAAGAAATGATAAAAAAAAATTATTTAAATGGAGGATTGAGAAAAAAGTTACGTGTAATTTTTTTTGTAACTGGTAGTGAAATGCATAACTGTAAAGTTAGTTTTGGATTATGTTGGCATTTATGTTTTCGAAGATGTGGCCATTACGGCTCGCCTTTATGTGTCCTTCTCGGGATAGCGTCATTTAAAGAACGAACGTCAGCACAACGTAAAAAAAAAAACCAGAGAAAAAAACCGGTAAAAAAACCGGAGGAGCCTGCCTAAGATGAGGCCATTACGACTCGTCTTTATGTGTCCTTCTCGGATAGCGTCATTTAAAGAAAATTGGACACCAAACTTGAGGTTTTCGCATTATATATTGTTATAGATTAGAGATATATTAAATAAATGATTAAAAATAATTGATAAAAATTTCATCATTAATTATTTAACTAATAAAGATAGCAAAATAGTAGTTGAATCCATAGGTAACTAAGTTAACTAACTCATATGAAATTGACACGTGTCTTTTGGCAGGTTACTCAACAAATCAGTGGCAGTTTTAGGCCAAAAGAACAGTTAATATTCTGTCTGATATTAACCTATTTCATTACAAATTTCCTTCTTAACAAACCAAGAGAGAACAAAACTGAAGTAACAGTTAATAAGGAAAATTAACAACACTGAAGAGCACTTTCACTTGGGCTCATACATTATTCTTTCTGTAACTGGATAAAGCATCATATAGAAGAAGATTCATGGGTTTTTGTAGATTTGGAAGAACCAAAACAAAAATTGCCAGACACAGACAGTGTGAAGAGAGTATATTTGTTTTGAATGATTTGGAATGGATCTCTAAAATTCCAGAATGTCCAGTGTATCATCCATCAGAGAAGGAGTTCAAGAACCCTCTGATATATCTACAAAAGATTGCTCCCGA
>NC_029787.2:9990128-9993059 GCF_000816755.2 Arachis ipaensis
CCTCTTCGGCTTTCTAAATGGAATGAGAAAAATATAATGAACTTTTCAATGAGTGGAAGGTAAGAGAACATTCCCATCATTCTTTAAAACTTTTATGGTTCATAAAAGTTGCAAATATTTTATTACTTCTTAATTTATATATATGTCAGAAAATACACATATCATGAATTTGAGGCTCTAGCAAATCAGGCTTTTATCGGTTCGGCCGATGTGGAAAAAGAATTCTGGCATGAGATGGTGAACGGAGAGAAGGGAACCGTTGAGTACGGAGTCAATGTTGAGGGCAGTGCCTTTTCATGCCATCCTAATGACAAGCTTGGAAGAAGCAAATGGAATTTGAAGGTTGGATTTTCATTTTTTGCTGAATCTATATTACAATTTGTTTCTGCATCTAACTTGCTGAATTGATATCAGAATTTTTCAAGACTGCCGCAATCTACATTGAGATTAGTTGGCAAAGAAATTCCAGTAAGAAAAAGTTTCCAAAGATTTTTTTTTAAGTTGAAGTTAGAACCTCTCTTTTCTACTAATTTCCATGTGAATTTGCTTCTAGGGAATAACTGATCCTATGCTTTATATTGGGATGCTGTTCAGCATGTTTGCATGGCATGTAGAAGATCATTACTTGTATAGGTATTTTTTCATGATTCAGTTTGCTACTCCATTAATTATCTTCATCACCATTATTGCTAAAACTAATTTTCTTTTGTTATTTCTGTTTCACTTTATTTGCAGCATAAATTATCACCATTCAGGTGCTAACAAAACTTGGTATGGAGTGCCTGCTCATGCAGCCTCTCAGTTTGAAAATGTTGTATTGCATCGTGTGTATAACCATAAAATCATGTCTAAACATGGCGAAGACGAGGCTTTCCAGCTTCTTGCGCATAAAACTACAATGTTCCCTCCAAATATATTGCTACAACATGGTGTCGCTGTTTACAAGGCTGTGCAGAAGCCAGGGGAGTTTGTCATCTCCTTTCCTAGAGCATATCATGCTGGATTTAGTCATGGTAATGTATCTATTTTAGATCCATGCCATTTTTTTCTCTGTGCACTTCGTGTTGTATTTTGTAAGTATCTTAAGACAGAAAGTATGAGATATTGCCACAGTGACAAGATAGAAAAGTTGTGTCTCTATTCTTATTCCATTGTCCCTAGTTTTTGAGTGGATAGAAGATTGCACAAATTTTTTTCTAAGAATGTAATCTTTTGTGTACTTTTTATCTTGAGATAGTTATCAAATGGAGCATTATGCAAATATATGAGTTCTGAAGGTAGAGTAATTTGATCCTTTGTTTATGCAGGTTTTAACTGTGGAGAAGCAGTGAACTTTGCTATTGGAGACTGGATTCCAATGGGGGCTATAGCTAGCACTCGTTATGCATATCTCACAATGCTTCCTATAATTCCATTTGAGGAACTTCTTTGTAAAGAGGCAATGCAGTTTTATAAGTCCTCAAAAGTAAGAGGTTCAATGAGCAAAAATATTGATTTCCAATCTTATCTTGCAACTGTTGCATCTTTCGTGCAGCTTATGCAATTTTATGAGAAGGCCCTTTCGCGACTTAAAGCTTCCAGAGAATGTTCAATTTCTTCGAATACTGTAGGTACCTTGATTTGTAGCAACTGCCATAGAGATTGTTATGTAGCTTACTTGATGTGCAAGCACTGCTATTCTCTTCCCATTTGTCTTTACCATGGTAAGAGTATTATTATATCTTTGTTTTGAGAAATCTTACCATGAAAATTTGAATCACACTCTTTATTTTGTTGTTTTAGACATTGCATTGCAGAGGTGTTCATGTGGGAGAAAATATACTGTTTATAAAAGGGACGATTATCTAGAATTCGAGGATGCTGCTAAGAGTTTTGAACAAGAATATGTAAAGTTAAACCTTGAAGGGAAGGTGAATTTTGAAGTAGACATGTTATCCCCTAGAAATGATTATGATTGCATCCAAGATTCCCATGTAAGAATATACAAATTAAATCATGAGAATGACTATAGTTTTGATGGTTAGGAATGCTTTTTTGGCATTGTCTAAGTAATGTTTTCTTTTGAAACATGAATACAACAGAACCATCCTTGGCATGAAGAAAAAGGTAGCATCAAAGCAGTTCCTTCCATGGGCTTAGTTTCTGAACTGAAAACAAGAGAAATGACCTGCTTAAAGATCAAGTTAGAAAAGATGAAGGAGGAAAAAACTAAGCATGGTAGAAAAAGATGCTCTCCAACAATGGAAACCAGAAAACAAGTACACTAAAAATTGTGAGAAAAGCAAAGGATAAAAAATGATGAGCTTGCTCATGCATGAACTTGGTCACTAACTTTTATACAAGTCCATGCATCTGTAACTATTCTTATTCATTAATGATGTGCATATTAGTTTAGAGCTTAGAATTTGGTTTGTTGTAATTAGTTTATTTTTGCTATTGGTTTAAGCAGTATAGGATTTATTAAGGAATGTACATTGACTTTTATTAGCCTCAATACTTTGCAGTCTGCATAGTTCCCTTAAGTAAGCTATTTTTTTTTCCTTTTAAGTAAATGTTCATTACATGAAATAAATCTCTGTGCTAATAAACAAAACACCAGAATAATATTTCTAAGTAACTAACACAGAAAAAAAAAAAGAGTATGAGTAAGTTGGTTAGATATCTAATTTTTTATTTTACTCAAGCAATTTTCAAGTAAAAAAATAATCTTTATGAGCAAAAAAATGTTTTTCAAAGTGTTTGTTTTTAGAAAGATTCATATCTTATCAAAATAAGTTACGGATCTGGGTAGGGTTTTGTGGGCACAGCCCAAGACCAAAAGAATATTGAAGAGGTGAAGAAGAACGTTAGCAGCGGGGTTCGTTCGAGTGTTGCAGCATTCTGATGAGAGAGTGAGAGTGAGAAAGTAGCTGTCTTTGAACACCGCAATGA
>NC_029787.2:9993224-9998122 GCF_000816755.2 Arachis ipaensis
CCAAACTCGAAGACCAAAACGACACTCGTTTTGTCTCACTCCTCTCCGACATCGTCCGAGGAAACCAGAGCTGGAAACTTGCCTTCAACGACCCTTCTATTTCCTCCACATTGAGGCCCCACCATGTTGAACAGCTCTTGATCCGAACCCTCGACGATTCCAAGTTAGCTTTGAGGTTCTTCAACTTCCTCGGTTTGCACAAGAGCTTCAACCATTCCACAACATCCTTTGCCATCTTGGTTCATGCTCTTGTTCATCAGAAGCTCTTCTGGCCCGCCAATTCGCTCTTGCACACTCTTCTCTTACGTGGGTCGGAACCAAAATTCGTTTTTTCATGCTTCTTGGATTCTCATCGCAAATGTAAGTTTTTGTCAAATTTGGGTTTTGATTTGTTGGTTCAGAGTTACTTGCAAAATAGAAGGGTTTTAGATGCTGTGGTGGTTGCAAAGCTCATGCTTGAAAACAAGTTGTTGCCTGAAGTTAGAACACTGAGTGCGCTTTTGAATGGTTTATTGAGAATTAGAAGGTTTATAATGGTTTTGGAATTGTTTGATGAGTCGGTGAATGTGGGTGTTCGACCGGATTCTTATACTTGTTCGGCTGTCATTCGGAGCTTGTGTGATTTGAAGGATTTTTCCAAGGCTAAGGAGAAGGTTTGGTGGATGGAAGTGAATAAGTTTGATCTGAGTATCGTAACTTATAATGTCTTAATTCATGGGCTATGCAAGGGTGATCGCGTTTCGGAAGCTGTTGAGGTTAAAAGATCATTGAGTGAAAAGGGTCTAAAAGCAGATTTGGTTACATACTGCACCCTAGTTCTTGGTTTTTGTAGGGTACAACAATTTGAAGCTGGATTGCAGCTTTTTAATGAAATGATTGAATTGGGGTTTGTTCCGAGTGAAGCTGTTGTATCAGGGCTAGTGGATGGGTTAAGAAAGCAAGGAAAGGTTGATGATGCTTATAATTTGGTTGTTCAGGTAAGCAGATTTGGTTTTCTGCCAAATTTGTTTGTTTGTAATGCATTAATCAACGCTTTGTGCAAACGAGGAGATTTGGATAAATCAGAGTTGCTTTATAATAATATGTGTTTGGTGAACTTGCATCCCAACGATATTACTTATTCTATTCTGATTGATTCCTTTTGCAGAAGGGGGAGGTTGGATGTCGCGATATCTTATTTTGATAGAATGATAGAGGCTGGCGTAGCAGAAACTGTATATGCATACAACTCTATGATAAATGGCCAATGCATGTTTGGACATTTGAGTGCCGCCGAGTCTTTGTTCGCTCGGATGATCAATAATGGTTTGGAGCCTACTGCGACAACCTTTACGCCGTTGATTAGTAGATATTGCAAAGATCTACAACTACGAAAAGCATTCCAACTGTATGATATGATGATTGAAAAAGGAATTGCCCCAAATGTGTATACCTTCACTGCGCTTATTTCTGGGTTTTGCAGTGCAAATAATATGACTGAAGCATTCAAACTTTTTGTTGAAATGGTGGAAAAAAAAATCACCCCAAATGAGGTAACATATAATGTTATGATTGAAGGGTATTGTAGGAATGGTAAAATTGACAAGGCCTTTGAATTACTTGATGAGATGCTTCAGAAAGGCCTTGTTCCGGACACATATACCTACAGACCTCTTATCAGTGGCCTTTGTTCTGCTGGCAGGGTTTCAGATGCTAAAAATTTTGTTGATGTTCTACACAAACAGGACCGTAAATTAAACGAGATGTGCTATAGTGCACTTCTACATGGTTATTGCAAAGAAGGAAGATTGGTGGAGGCATTGAGCGCTGCTTCTGAGATGATTCAAAGAGGAATCAATGTAGATTTGGTTTGCCATGCTGTTCTCATCGACGGTTCACTGAAGCAACTAGATAGGAAAACACTATTTGGTCTCTTAAAACAGATGCAGGATCAAGGATTGAAACCTGATAATGTAATATATACAAGTATGATCGATGCATTCAGCAAAGAAGGATCTTTCGAGAAGGCTTTCCAGTGTTGGGATTTGATGCTTACGGAGGAATGCTTTCCCAATGTTGTAACGTATACTGCTTTGATGAATGGTCTATGCAAGGCGGGTGAAATGGACAGAGCAGGTCTTCTCTTTAAAAAAATGATGGCTGCAAATGTCCCTCCAAATTCAATCACATATGGCTGTTTTCTTGATCGTCTTACCAGCGAAGGGCATATGGAGGAAGCTATGGGTCTCCACCATGCAATGCTTAAAGGGCTTTTGGCGAACACTGTAACATACAACATCCTTATTCGTGGCTTCTGCAAGTTAGGTAGATTTAACGAAGCCAGCAAGGTGCTTTCTGAAATGACCGAAAATGGCATTTTCCCCGACTGTATTACCTATTCAACTTTAATTTATGAGTACTGCAGAAGTGGCAACGTAGGAGAAGCAGTCAGATTGTGGGATACCATGCTAAACAAAGGTCTTGAGCCGGACTTGGTTGCATATAACTTGTTACTATATGGTTGTTGTATTAATGGAGAGCTCAACAAAGCATTTGAGTTGCGCGATGACTTGCTGAGGAGAGGGGTGAAGCCAAGGCAAAATTTTCGAGTACTGCACAAGGGACAATGTAGGAGCAGTGGTTAAACTGGCATACCATACTAGACAAACTAGAATCTGATTTGATAACAAGTAACTTCTGCAGATGCGTTTTTTGTGCAACTAGAGTTCAACATGGCAATGGAGTTACACAATTGAAGATTGCTATGCCATATCAAAATAGATAGCATTGCTCTCTTGGGGTTGAATTATCAGAAAAAGTTTCAGCATTGCGATATGGCGTCATATTCAAATCGGAAGGACCTGGTAAAATTCTTGTTAGCTTTGGTTTCAATTTGCTTAATATTATGTATCACTTACATTTAGCTCTTTCATCTCTTACATTTACTTTGCAATTTTTGGTGCAGACTAAACGCGCCAGACATGAATCCTGAGGAAGCTACCTATCCATACAAAAAGGGAGACAAAAGATTGTGTCTTCCTTTGGTTCCACACACATGCACTAACTGCTTGTTTATACTCGCTGTCAATAAGTGCCTTTTATGACTGGTTCATGATGGATTCTTTTTTGAATTGCTTATACGAATACTTTCCCCTTGTACATACACAAACCTGAAGATAATTTTGCAGACTTGTGAAAGCTTATAGCAAGAATCGTGTATATTATAATTCTTCCTCAATGTATTCCAGAGGCCTTTGCTTCAAATTTTAGGGCCAATGTTTCTGACTTAGTTTATTTGTTTTCCATCCCTTGTAACTGTTACTTATATCTATGAAGAAAAGAAAGAAGGAGAATGGATGGCATGTTTTCAAGTTATGCTGATTATCAGTGAATTATAATACATGTCCTACATTTTTTTGTTTGATATTAATTAATCTTATATTATGCAGTAAGATTAATGATTTAATTTCTATGTGCTATCTTTGTAAAGATGGTTTACTCAATTTATGAATTTTCACAATCATCTAATGAAACTTTAAAATGAAATAAATTTCTAAACATGTTTTGTAATTTTAATATTTTATATCATAACAATAAACCCGTTTTAATTTAATTTTGTATTAGTGATGGTGAAATAGAACAAAATGGAAACCGTCCAGACACTTCCCAATGTCTTATTCTTCCACCTGGCATATATCCCACTTATCAAAACATTTCACATAAACTTAATTGCAGCATTCTGTATTTTCAGTACAGATGATTCCTATTTTCAAATTAAAGTTTTCATCATCATCATTAGTATCAACTAAATGACTAACTGCAAATTCTTTGTGGGCATGCAAATCTAAGAAGGGATGTAATCTTGTAATCTCCAAGAAGTTTGATCTGTTATCCTTCATGAAAAGTTGAGAACTCAGGTAAAGCCTAATCATCTTGATTGGGGAGAAAACTATAGCAGTTTCAGTCCACCTGTTACATCATCTACCACTTCAACAGGTCCTGCATATTAATATATATCAAAATCAGATTAAATCAAACTATACTTGAGCTGTTTATATAATTTGGGGGGGCAAAGGGATGAGAAACTGCTACTGGGGCATGACAAGAGAGGGGGATAAAAAAAGAATGATAATTAGAGGAGACCATTACCAAGAATTGCCATCACAGTTCTTGAATCTGGAAGAAGAAAAATGGGAACAGTAAATTAACGCAGATATCATAAAAAGTAGAAAATGGAACAAATGAATAAAGAAAATCCAGATAAATTTAGCTATGCATTCTATCTAATATTGAGCATGAAGATAGAGTTACAGATAGTCCAAAGGATTGGATTGAACATCTCTTCTGCTAGAATGTACGCATGATCGTGCAATTTCAAGCATGAATTAAACTCCAAGATAATAGGTAAGCGAAAAAGGGGGCAATAAGAAAACTATTTCATTTTAAACTGATTGCAGGAAACTATCTCTACTTTCAATTTTAGCAATGGATTGCCCCATACAAATATACCGGACATCAAATGCAGGACAACATTTTTTATTTCATATGACGCTGCTATGAAGTACTAAATTTAACACAACACAGTGGTGAAATTTCCAACTATGTCGTGGATACTAGAAATCAATTAGCTACAAACTAAAGGAAGTTCCCACTACTCACTTGGTGCAATCTGTGTTCTCCCAGCATCAATTGTGATATGGGTGGGTAACTTCAGTGATTTAGCCCTTTCCTGACACATTAAGCAATTTTACTAGAGCAAACCCAACTTCAGAGAGAAGAAATATGCATTAAAGCATTCATGGCAAAAGGGAAAGAAAACAAAGGTAATATTGGTGCTTGAGGACAAAGTGAATCAAATTTATGGAGATGCAAAATTGAAGAATAAGAAGGCAAATGAGTGAAATGACTAATTGATTTGA
>NC_029787.2:9998156-10000750 GCF_000816755.2 Arachis ipaensis
AAGTGGTAAAGAACGGTTTAAACAACTCAACAATTTAACATATTTTACCCTTACAATTCTTTTCTGTTAAAGTATAAGAACTGTTATATACAGGCAAGTATTCAATGTCAAGATCTTAAACAGCTTAAACGATAACATAACTAGTGCAGTGTTAAATTGCCGTGAGCAATACTTACTTGCAAAGCTAGCATATCTTCTTCACTTTCGATTTTCACAACCACCTTAGGCTGTGCACACATCTCCCACCTGCACATTGACAACATCAGACTGATGTTAGCAATTCATGATGACCTACAAATGCTGCCAAGGTTGCTATAGTACCTATTCAAAGCCTTTGGTGCTCGATGAAGGACCTTTTTATATAGGCCTAAAGTTGCATGACTGCACCAAATGAAAAGGTAAAAAAGGATAGTTAGGTTTGAACCATTAATAAATTAAAAAATGTTCACGAAAATGAGACAATATAATAAAAAATATTTTCTTGTTTGGGGAGGGATGAACAACAAATAAGTAATAAACAAAGTAGAAGCAATACATTAGTTCATCGTGATCTTTATACTAGTGTCCTTCTACAAAATACAACAGCTTGTCATGTCAGAAGCTCAGAATATTAATCAATTTGAACGTTACTAAAGCTTCAAATTTGCAAACAAAGCAAGTAATATCATCAACTTCAAGCATTTTCCAAAGTTCAAATTGAAGGTTCACTTAGTAACATCTGTCCTCGAATGAAATATTCTATAAAAGGCAGAGCTAGCTATCCACTGTCATTTTCAGAAGACATATACAAACAATCTAACAGTGGCATAGAGCCATAGAATAAGACGCCAATACTTGATGAGCATAATTACACATTCTAAATAGTAAAACTCAAAATTCAGTTACAAATATTAGACATTCAATTTTATGAAGATTTAGAATCATTCCATCCTGGTCTCACCCAAAAAAAAAAAAATCTTTCATTAGTCTTTACATTTACATTTCATGCTTTTCATGAACAAGCACATAAAATAAAAAATAAATAGAAGCAAAACATATACAAGACACACTAAGCAGCTGATAATAAGTCAGTAACCACATTAGTAATTTGAATAACGAAAAGTAATGTCAAAATATAATAATAAAGCACATATGAATTCAAAATAACACCAAGCATTACCTGCATTGAGCAGCAATCTTCCCTTTGCCCATTTTAAGATCATTCCTTACCACCAATACCTGCATATATATAAAAAAGAGGACAAATCAACAAATGAAAGCAAAAAGGAGCAATTTTTAAGCTACCCATTATGAATCACCAAGTGGGTCAGTGGAGAAAAAAAATGAGGAATTTCACGAATACCATTTTGAAATCATCGAGAATGTTAGCGAGCTGTTCAATCTCAAGGGACTCTTTGGGTTTAGATTTCGTGTTGCTGTTCCGGTTGGTGTTGTCAATGGAAAGTTTAGATGAGAAGAGGAAGCGAGGTGGGTATTTGGAACCAATGAAGTAACCCAAAGCAAGGTATCCAGCACCAACAATAATGGCACTCAACCATGTTAGTTCCATTTTTTCAAGCACGCCTCAGATTGAAGAACCCTTTGATTTGATGGAACTGCTACTGAGAAATGCTTTGAAAAGATTACAGGGAACAAAAGAGTGCAGGTTCAGAGAATCAAGATTAAAGGAATCAGTGAATTAGACGTTAAACTATCCTACGGTTATGGTTTATGGAGTTTATAGGGTTTTCGGAGTTAAAAGGAGTGCAGCTCTGTCAACAAAGAACCATAATTATGAATTTTGTTTTATTTCGATTAAATATGTGTGTAATACTTTGTTATAGGAAGTTTTGGTGTTTTTCTTTGATATGACTATTTTTTTCTAAATTGATATTGATTAAAACGGATCATCCAATTTATTTAAAAAGGAAAAAATAAACTACACATTATAAGGTTCAATTTATACTTTTATTTTTTTATTTTTGAAAACAAAAATCGAAGAAGTCTGATTTTAATATAATTTTTTTATTTTCAAAATACTTAAATCGGACAACTTGATTAGTAATTTTTAAAAAAAAAATTAAACAATGTAAATTGAAAAGAAAAAGGAAATGGATGCTTCTGATTTTTACGAAGTTATAGTAGTAAAAATTACATTCTACGATTTATTTTTTTTGTAATAGATCCTCTCAATTGTTAAAAAAAATTGACATCGTAAAGTATGATATCTAATTTTTTATTATTTTTTATATTTATTTTTTGTTCCATTTATAAAATTAATAATAAAAAATCATACTTTACTCTCTTAATTGTTAAAAAAAATTGAAAATATCTATTCCTATTTTTTTCTAATAGATACTCAGATGAGCACATTAAAAATAATAAGTGTGATCACTCATTCTCACTTATGTCACGATTTTTTTTTAATTTATTTAGAGTAATTAATTTTTTTTTTACTAAAGATATAGAGATTCGAACTAACAATTCTTTAAGTAAATATTGAAAGATTATACTATTTGAATTATAGCTCATTAACATTTAGAACGATTAACTTGCATTGTAATAGTTTTGTAAGAGTATAGCTAACAAAAATTATTTACACATGTTCATGCAAA
>NC_029787.2:10000806-10010285 GCF_000816755.2 Arachis ipaensis
CATTTTCATCCAAAATACATATTTTTTATATAAAAAATAGTATTAAAATTTTTTAATTATAATACAAAATTTTTTTAATTTTAATACTAAAATTTTTTAATTGTGACATAAGAAATTTTTAACCAAAATTTCTCAAGATTGTAAACTGGATGCTCTTTTCTTTCTTCGAATAGAATTTTTCTCCTTTTTTCTTTTGGGTAAAGTTACATGTTTTTTCTTCAAAAAAGATAAATAAAAAAGAAATTTTTTAATTTTGACACTAAAATTTTTTAACTATAATATAAAAATTTCTAAATTTAAAGAAGAAGAAAAAAAATTTTCTAGTTGAAGAAGAAAAAAAAGGTTATGGACTTAAAGACTTTGATACTGAAATTTTTTAACGATGACATAAGAATTTTTTAATTAAAATTTTTTCAAGATTTTTGGACTTGAAGAAGAAGGTGGTATGGACTTGAAGAAAAAGATGACGACTAAGACATATATGTAAAATTTAGTTATATATAATTTTGTTTTAATCGAAATAAAAGTAGCATGTGAATCTCAGATGTATTATTTTAATTTTGTTGAACTTAATTAACAAAAAAGTTTGAATGCATAGTTTTTTTGAGTATTTTAGGTATAGAAAATTAAAAAGGTTTAGATTTTTAATTTTGAATATATTGTTTTACTCACTCAAATTAATAAAATGAGCTCCCACTTTATAAAGTAATTTCTTTGTTCTTTTTGGGTACTGAAATAATTTATTGTTATATTCTTGCTACCTACAAAAAATTGAACGGGCCCATAAATAACAAAATCAAGACTTAGATGGGTCTACTGCCCCATCCCATTGGAAGAATTGGGACACCATTACAAAAAGCAAAAGCGATAGAGGGCTTGGAATTAAGGATTTTGAAACATAAAATATTGCGTATCTTGCCAAACAAGTGTGAAGGGCAATGAAAAATTCAAATTTAATTTGAGTGCAAATATTAAAATCACTATATTTTTTGGATGACAATTTTTAGATAGCAACATGTAAAAAAGACTCTTGATGGGTTTGGAGAAGTAATTTGCATGGAAGGAACTATTAGAGTAGGGATGGCAAAATTCCCCGAGACGCGGGGATCCCTGCGGGGACTGCCCCGAATGGGGATCCGATTGTGGGGAATTTTCCCCATGGGGATGGGGATGGGGGACAAAATTCCCCCGAAGCAGGTGCGGGGACCCGAGCGGGGATCCCCGCCCCGTCCCCGCTATTCCCCGAAATTTATGAATTCCTTGAGTTATCCTTAATAGTTTATTTCTCATATATGTTTTTTAGACATTTCTCACACACACATATATATAGAAACCCAAAACTCCTAATCTTTATTTGCATAACCCTTCTTCAATTTAGAGATTCCTAAGGCAGTCCATACTTCATCCAACCTCTCTGCAGCCACCCCCTCGTCACCCTTCTCACCGCATCGTCACACCTCACCGTGCCATCACCCTTACCGCGTCGTAATTTCTTTTTGCGGCGTTCCTTTTCGTAACTCTGCTGTCGTGTCCATTCTCCTCTCTGTTGCCGCGTCTCCCACCTCGTCTACTACTTTATCCTTTGGCTCGTCATTGCATCCCCATTGCGTTATTTCGAAAGAAATCACCATCGTGTCATTTAGACTTTTTGTATAAAATCTTGCAGTTTTTGTATAAGATAGATACTTGCAACTCTATTCATATGAAAATTAATAATTAGTTAGAACTATTATGTACATGGGGAATGGGGTCCCCGCGGGGAATGGGGCCCCATGGGGAATGGGGATGGGGAGCAATATTCCCCCACGGCGGGGAATGGGGCGGGGATGGGGAGCAAATCTGAGGGCGGGGATGGGGAGCAAGGAGGCATCCCCCGCCCCCGCCCTGCCCCATTGACATCCCTATATTAGAGTAATACCCCAAATCAGTTTTTAAGGAATTTTAGACTGGACACTTTAGTCTCCAAGAATTAAAAATACCCAGATCGATCCTCAACGTTAAACGCCGTTAGTCGTTGCAGTCCTTGTCCGTCAAAAGATAACGTCCGCTGCTGAGGTGCAGCGTTAAGTTTTCCACGTGGCCGTTAAGTGCCAAGTGGAGTGAAGAGGACAGTTCAGTCTCTGTAGACACAGCCCTAGCAACGTCAATTTGGAGGAGACCATGATGCTATTTTTGTATATGAAGGTGTAGAGGTCTTTGTTCATTTTCTTCTTTCAATCCTGCATAAATTTGAAACCCTAAGAAGTTAATTCCTCTGAAAAATACATCACAGCTATAATGTCACACAGTGTAGGAAGCACTTTGGCATCAAGTGGTCGTCGACGGAGAGCGACCCACACCGGAGCTGATAACCCAGGCATGGAAACATGTGAAATTCCCAAACGATAGGACCCAAAATGTGGATGTAGATTGTATGCAATCGTATCAAAGTCAAGGACTCCTGATAATTCGAAGAGACTGTTCTTTGGTTGCCCAAAATACAAGGTTAGATTTTAATTAGATAGTGGTTTGGAAAATCATTGTTGATGCATTTGTTTGTGAACTGGTTCTGAGCAAAAAGATGATTTTTTTTAAGCAGAAAAAACAAATCCACTGCAATTTCTTCGTATGGTTTGAATCAATTTTTGATATTGATTACAAGAAAGTTGGTGTAGAAAAGATGACTCATCTTCATGGCATAAGGGCACTAGAGAAACCTCATAATTCAGTGTCAAAAATTGATTGAAAAAACAAAACGTTTAATGTTGTTGTATTTTTTATAGGTTTATGGATTATAAGTTGGCTTTGTTTAATCAAGCATTCTGAAAAATGTTAGTAGTTTAGGCTTGGATGTGAATTGACTAAGTTGTATATTTCCTTGCTAAATTCCTTATGAATGAAAAAAGCAATAATTTGTTTATGGTAAATGCAAATCTATTTGTACGATGAATTTATCCTACTTCAATAATCGATGATGAGTGACTTACCATGTATTAAGATATCTAAGTAAGAAATGAAAAACCAAACAGCAACCATCATAGATTAAAGTATCTAAGTAATACATGTAAAACCTTGTGCTAATAAGTGTAATTGTCTCAAGAAGCCTATTCTTAGCAATAATAATTCCATCAAAATGTGTTCCAGATACATGCATGCACTAGCATATGCCCTCACCAAAACAAAAGAACAAGTTTATCCTGATTCAACCAAAATACTCATGCATGAACCAAAACAAAGGATCAAGTTTATCCTAATTCAACCAAAATACTACTTAAAAGGTATTTCAGACCACATGATTACATTTTAAAATTCTCTAAACAACACTTAAGAGTAGGTCATGATATATGTTGGTTCATTTCTTCCTCAGAGCCTTGAAACCACGATTGGATATGAACTGGAACATCCTTGAAGTAGTTTCCTCACTTGCAGCAGACATTGTTTCATGTGAGATGCCCTGAAGAGTTTGATGTGGTTGAATTGGTGGTGGGGTGCTTGACGGAATTGGTGGATTCACTATGTGAGGTGGCCTCATAATAAGCTGCTTTGTTCGTGTAGAGGCTTGAGCATTAAGGCCATTCCAAATGGTTTGTGGCATTATTCTAGTGTTTTGCAGATTGCCAAACAAGAAATGAATGATAGGTTGAAACTCACTAACTAAATGCAAACAATTGTAAAGATTTTGTTAGAAATCACTAACCATGTTTGTTGCTGATGGTCCATGAAAGGTTGAAGGTACTTGGGGTTGAGCAATTCCAGAAGCACCATCCTGAAACCAATGATTATCCAGAGTTAGTCCCTACTCAGAATGAGATAGTTTAGTCCCTAACTGTTTTTAAAATAATCAAAGCAATCCCTAAAGAATTTGGTTAGTTACCAATAAGATCCTCTCGAATAGCAGCCTGATGAATATAAAATAGTCATGTTACCTATTCTTTTGGAGCTAATTGAGACACATGAATCTCTTCTGCCGCTTGGTTAGTTGTTGCAGCATTGGCTCTTGGATTGTTCCTTGTAGAAGATCTTCTGTTTGGATCAGGTGGACCTTTACATGTCTTGTGGTTATGACCGGACTCTCCACATTTGCTACATGTGACTCTAAAAGTCCTTCTCGCTTTGGTTTCACTTGACTGCTGCTTTTCAGATTGGTCTTTCTTCCTCTTTTGCATAGGGCGGCCAATTGACCTTTTAATCCGAGGTGGAATTGGAGCCACATAGGTTGTCTTGGTCCAATACTCCTCGCTATTAACTGACTGGAGACAATGTTGGTAGGTGGCTCTAGGCCTCTAGCTGCTCCAAGCTTAAGCAATGGATGCACATAGCTCTCAGCTCTATCTCCTCTTCTAGCAATTGTAGCTAGTGCATGAACACACAGTAAACCTACAATTACAACAACATCAGCACCAGAAAGAGTAGTTAAATGTAGGTAGTTATTATTATACTATGATCACTTAACCTATCAACCGCCATGCATTGCATGTGCATTTGTTATGGCCTAGGTCCACAGAGAGCTTCTTGTTTCCTCGCTAAACTTCAAAGACCTTGCGTTCATCATCACCGGCCCAAACTGGAAACCAGTACCTTACATCCTTTATGATGTCATCAAGCCACTTTTGCTTGTAGGTGCCAACTCAGTTCCCATATAAGTTTCCAGAAACATCTTGTATTTCGTCATCCTCCTCATGATGTAACACCTCAGCTCCTTGCACATGGTGAGTATAGGTTTGGTCCTATAGTTGACTATCATTGAATTCCACACCTCGCACATATTATTTGTCAGATTATCTGCCTTTGGACCATGGCTAAAATGAGCCTTTGTCTAGCATTGGGGTTCAAACTTCGACATATAAGACCATGCGTCTTCATTGACTCTTCTTAATTTTCACATGTGTGATTAGGAACTTATGTCTTTATTCGATAGCTTCTCAATTGAGAGATCCAAGTACAATAAATGAGCTAGGGACAAGGTGCACACTTCGGACCTTTGTTACTGTTATCTTCACCAGGCAAAACAGTATCTTGGTTATTCTCATTAGTCACAACATCTGCTTGGTTACTCTCATTAGTCAAAACATCTGCTTGGTTATTATCACCAGCAGCATCATCTTCCTCACTACCATCATTATTTTCCTCTCATTCGTCTACTTCATTTTTAACTTGATCAGTTTTTTCCTTGTTAGGCTCTTTCGTAGTGGTTTCTTTTTTGGATTTTCTTTTCCTAGGCTTCTTTACCCTTTCCACCCCATGTTCACAATCACACCTCACCCTTCTCTGATCATTCTTAATGTATCTGATCCTCCTTCCTTCATAAATCACATGATCCTTCAATGCATTCTTGAAGGACTCAAAGGTTGTAAACTCCATTCCTAATTGAAACCAAACTTGACCAAACTCGGCACCTTCATTAAATTGTGGCCATTCATATCTGTCTCGCCCATCCTCTGAGTTCTCTGGTGTCAACAACGTTTTAGACTCATAATCAAACACAGGGTCCTCCTTTTCTACCTCCTCTTCATCTTCATTCTCCCCCTCATGATGTGTGTCACCAAAAATAGGCGTAGCAGAATTTGATGTACCTCCCTTGGGCCTAGCAGATTTTTGTCCTCCGGAATTGGGCTGATCAGTATTTATTGTTGTAGGTTTGGGCCTTGCATCAATAGGTGTGGGCCCAATAGTGTTTGGTTCTCCAGAATTGGATTGATAAATCCTATTTGCTGTAGATTTTGACTTACCACCCCTGTTGGTCATATCAGTTTTTGCTCCACCAACATTGTTGGGTCCACTAGAACTTCCTCCAGCACTTCATAAACATAAGCTTTTTTTGTTTGCCTTGGAGAAATTGGGTTTGTTATCGTGCTTCTCTTCCTCACCTTCTTCTTGGAGACTAACTTACTCTTTATTTTCTTCTGTCTGCTTCCTCACAACTACACAATCTTTTTCATTGTCATCCTCCATTCCTAGTGGAGGTGGTCTGTATGGCTCGTCCTCCGTGCTCTCATACCCGTCATCGCTAGAGTCATAATCACTTTCAGCTGTATCAAGCTCAAACTCTAAATCATCCAACGGAGTGTCCATTATTGGGTGATCAAAGTAAAGGTGAAACTCATTAGTTTTTCTGTTCTTCTGTTTATTCTCTCGCAACTCATTTATCTCCTTATCTCCATTAATTGGGTGTAATCCAGACTCAAAGTCTGAAGCAGCAGGATCAAACCAGTACATTGTCTTGTAATCACTGTATCCTAGTCCTTTAAACAGAGTTTGAAGATCAAAGAAGCAAATGAGATCAATATCCATCTTAGGAAATCTCTCAACCTTTCCATCAATGTATAGTATAACACCTTTATTATCCTTTACAATATTGTCTCCATGGTGGAACACAGGAACCACCATATCCTCCATCTGCAATATATGGTGGAAAAAATATTAACTTCATAAATTACATATACCACAAACCCAGAAATGAAAAAGAAGATTAATTTTTAATTTCATAAATTACTCAATTTAACTATTCTAAATAAGCATCATACATAATCAGGTATAATCACGGGCTACAAAGATACAATGCAATGAAACATAAGAACCATATAATCATATAATAAGAGCACACTATGCTACGAAGATGCTCTGCTATTATCAACGAAAACATATTAATACCTACTCAAAATTTGATTAACAATATAGTATAATAAACATCTTCAATATTTGCAGTGAGCACTACATTCTTGGTTTCATGGGGTTACCTTGGTCAACGCGACTAAGGCTTGATCAACAATCGAGTCTTCCCACTATGTTGCTCCTATGCTTTGGCGGTTACGGTGCAACAAACGGACGTTATGTTCATAGATGAAAGAGTAACGACGAAGAATAAATGGATTAGAGAGCATGTTGAGTGTGATGTAGGATATGAGGTGGGAGATGACGGTAGAGAGGGTTTGGGGTCTCAGGTCTTTTTGTGTCAAGCCTTGTGAAGGAGTGGGGGGTAACGAAAAGACAAACCATAATTCCATTCAAACACAGCGTTCCATGCCTCTAAAATGGCGTCGTTTTGTTTGTGTCTACAAGGACTGAACTGTCATCTTCGCTCCACCTGACACTTAACGGTCACGTGAAAAACTTAACGCTACACCTCAGCAGTGGACATGATTTTTTGACGAACAAAGACTGCAACGACTAACGACGTTTAACGTTGAGGATCGATCTGGGTATTTTTAATCTTTAGGGACTAAAGTGTTCGATCTAAAATTTTTTAGAGATTAATTTGGAGTATTACTCAAACTATTAAGAAAAAGATTCCCCAAGATTAATAAAGAAATTCTTAGCACCTCCATTAGTATTGTGAACAAAGAAGACTACTCATATTAACTATAGAAAAAAGATGAAAGCTATACAATCAAAATAGAATATTATATTGCCAAAGGAGATAGGCAGGATAATAAACATGAAAATCCTTCAACAAGTGAAGACAGGAAGGAGTTATAAAAGAAAATATAGAAAATAGAAAGGAGTTATGAAAAAAAATATAAAAAATGAGCGACATCCCAGCAAAATCTACATGATACGAAATTATCTTATTATTATTATTATGTAATTATATACGATGTTATATATGGTACCCTTCCGATATTTCCTTAAATAATTGACATCAACAGTACCCACTAGCCAGACACAAGCACGTGTTATCTCCCATCAACACAAACAACCCATTTCCTTCTCACTAGGTTACACAAATAGACAAGTATTATTTCAGGAACAACTCACTTCACTTTACAAAATAGTACTTTGCAATTTGTATATAACGCATTATAATAAATTACATAAGTACAACCCAACATATAGTTGTTCATGTATAAAAACCGATTTAACTAAATACAATTTAATATATGATAAAATTTATTCTAAAAATTTATTAATTATTATGACAATATTATTATAGAAAATTATTTTTATTAAAATTTAATTATTATTTTTATTGTTGGTATTATATTTATTCTTAGAACCAAAATAATATGACTAACATTATTTGGGATGATTTATTTCAAGTTACAGTGTATCTCATTAATAGAATGCCTACAATTATTTTACATAATATATCATCTTTTGAACAAATGCTTAAGCATAAACCTGATTATCAATTCTTAAAGATATTTGAGTGTGTTTGTTATCCTCTGACCTTACAACAAGCACAAATTTAATTACAAATCTGATATGTGCTTATTCTTGGGATATGATAATAATCATAAAAGCTATAAATATCTAGCACAAAATGGTAAACTTTATATTTCTAGAAATGTGGTTTTTGATGAGTTGAAATTCCCATATGCTTTTCATTTCTCTACTAATCAGTGTTCTCAAGTTGCTACACCAACAAATCAGATTATCATTGGATCAGCACCAATTCTATCTAAGCCTCCAACATCTCATAATGCTTGTCCTACAAATCCAACAAACCCACCTCCATCTAACACTCGTTCCATGACAACCAGGTCTAAAACTGGTATTTCAAAGTCTCAGGCACCAACAACCTTTATACTCTCAAATCAACCTGACCCAAATCTTCTCTTCCATACTCCGAAAATTGTACAACAAGCCTTAAAACACCCTCATTGGTTAAAGACTATGCAAACTGAGATGGATGCTCTCTCTAAAGGCAACACTCTCATTGGTAGTAAATGGGTGTTTGCTTTGAAAAAGAATCCTCAAGGTCAAGTCATTCGATACAAAACTAGACTTGTTGCAAAAGGTTTTCATCAATGAGAGGGATTAGACTTTGAACAAACCTTCAGTCTAGTCATAAAGCCTCAAACTATTCAAATTGTAATTTCCATTGCCTTAAGTAGAGGTTGGCATTTGGACAATTCGATTTTGACAATGCATTTCTCAATGGAGAATTACATGAAACAGTGTTTATGACACAACCACAAGGTTTTAATGATACTAATCCTCCTCTTGTGTGTAGACTAAAGAAAGCAATTTATGGTCTCAAACAAGTCTCAAGAGCATGGTTCTTAACCCTATATGCTACTTTAAACAGATTTGGTTTTACAAGCACAAAATCAGATCCTTCACTTTTCGTGAGAATAACATTTACTTTTGTTACCCTTCTTTGTGCTTGTGCTGATGACATTTTATTAACTGGCAATAATGATATTGAACTTCAATTACTGATTGAACAGTTACATTCCACTTTTTCTTTAAAAGATCTCGGCAAATTTAATTTCTTTATTGGTTTAGAAGCAAGCTATATTAATGACACAACTTATTCTTCATCAAAGCAAATATATTACTGATCTTTTAGAACGAACTAACATGACACAGGCCAATTCAGCTCCTATAAATTAAGCTCTCAAGACTCACCTCATTTTGAAGATCCCAAACTATTTAGATCCATTGCAGGTGCACTTCAGTACTTGACTCTGACAAGACCAGATTTGACATATGCAATGAGCAAAATATGTCGATACTTGTATAACCCTATACAGATGATCGAAAATCTATTACAGGAT
>NC_029787.2:10011642-10013006 GCF_000816755.2 Arachis ipaensis
ACTGAAGCAGAGTTTCGAGCACTAGCAGCAGCTCAATCTGTTGGACACTGGACACAGAATCTCCTCCATGAATTACATTATACTCTCACTGCACCTCCAACCATATATTGTGATAATCAAAGTGCGTGCTTGCTTGCAGCTAATTCTATTTTGTACAGCAAGTCCAAGCACTTTGAATTCACTTTGTTCACTGAAGCAGAGTTTCGAGCACTAGCAGCAGCTCAATCTGAATTGATTTGGACACAGAATCTCCTCCATGAATTACATTATACTCTCACTGCACCTCCAACCATATATTGTGATAATCAAAGTGCGTGCTTGCTTGCAGCTAATTCTATTTTGTACAGCAAGTCCAAGCACTTTGAATTGGACCTTCACTTTGTTTGAGATCAAGTAACTCAAAGGAAGTTGTAAGTCAGCAACATTCCTTCACAAGATCAAATAGCTGATATTTTTACTAAACCAATCTATCTCACTCTCTTTACAAAATTTGCAGCAAACTCAGAGTGAGCTCAAATCTCACTCTCAGTTTGAGGGGGGATGTTAAAGATCAAGGAACATATCAAACAATAAGACTTGAATTAGAGTTACATTCTATTTCTGTACTGTTAGAGTTAGTGAACTTCCTATATATATATATATATATAGCAGGTAGCTTCTGTTCTAATATACGGAACAATACTTTGTACACTAAAATACTAAATTCCAATACAGTTCTGTTTTCTCTCATCCCTGCTCTCTTCTACTTTACACTCATTCCTGTTCTCTATTGATTCAATTCAATATTTCCTTCACTGCATAATACAAATCTTAACACATCTAAATGTATTTAAAATCACATATCCTCCATAATTTAAAAGAAGAAATATGAGTTGAAAATAAAACATACATTCTATATCATGAATCTTTGTCAATCAAAACGTATAAAGTAAGAAGAGTAAGAAAATAAGATCTATGAACAATGAGCAAGAGAAAAAAAAATCTAATCAAAATGGTGAGAAGAAAAAGAGAATCTATAAAAAAAATTAAAAAAATAAAATCAATGAAAATAGGACAAAAAAGAATGGAGAAAAAGAGTAAGAATGAGATTAAAGAAAAAATTGGGAGAAAAGAACTCCAACAATTAAAAAAACAACGGAAAAAAGAAGAAACATTTTGAGTTTCAATCCAGGTGTAGTGCTTCTGTTTTAGGCCTTTTAGGGTCCTTCTTAATAAGAAAAAAGACAACAAACTAGTGTAGTTATTACATTCAATTATAATAGCAACAAATTATATTAATTCATTTGATCCACATTATTTATATATAATTTAAAAAAACATAAATCAACCTAATATAGTAATACATAAAAACAGTAGCCAAAGTA
>NC_029787.2:10013065-10021644 GCF_000816755.2 Arachis ipaensis
CAATATTTTAATTTAATTTAATTTAAAATAATATAATTATATAATAATAAAATTAAATAAAATTAAATAAAATTTATTATTTTACAATTAATATCATTATAAATGCATTGTTTTATATGAAAGACTGAGCTTGAAGTGAACCGAGTTGAGCTCAAGCTCGACTCATGAAAATTGAGCTCGACTCATTAATAATCGAATTTATTTTTTAAGCTCAAACTCGACTCACCGAAAGCTCACGAGCTGACTCGAGCTCATGAGCTGGCTCAAATAACAGGAACATAACCTATAATTTTATATCAATAAATTATAATTTATATATTTTAATAAATATTAAAACAAATCAATTTTATATATTATCTATCTATCAATTATAAATTTTTTTATGTCTTATGTTAAAATTATATATAAAAATAAAATATTAAATAATTAAATATATATAATCAAGCTAACTCACGAGCTAATGAGTTGAGCGTATTCAAGTTCAAATTCGACTCATTTAATTTATAAGCTCAATTCCAAGCTTAAACTCAGCTCACTAGCTCACGAGTTCAGCTTATCGGGCTATTAACGAGTCAAGTTTGAGCTGGCTTGACTCACTTCCAACCCGATAAAAAATAAAATTTTTTAATTAAATTAATCTGTATTTATTATATTTAATTCGAATAAATAATAATTTATTTATTTTATTATGCACTTTATAAGTTAATTTTTTTTGGGGTCTAAACAACAAAGAAAAACACAAAGCAAGACACCTATCCTAAATCAGACATAATGATTTGCTTGAGAGCTTTACAAGGCTCAGACCAAATAACATGATTGGGATTACTTTTAGTTTTATATCTAACAATTCAATCCGCAGCTTTATTTGCTTCCCTACATATCCAATTAAATTGCACGTACCAGGGTCTTGATAACAGCTCCTGAATCTTGTTAACTAAATCAACAACTTCAGATTTACACTCACGAGGTGAGTCATGCAAAATATGAAGAATGTCCAAACAATCTGTTTCACACACTATGTCTCTCAATATGCAATTCCAAGCTAAAACAAGGCCCCTCTAAACTGCAAAAAACTCACATTGGGTGATGGACCAGGGAGAAGAGCTACCAGAACAACCCGCAATCCAACCCCATTAGAATTTCTAATAAGACAACCAAATCAAGCCAAACTCAAATCAGTAAACAAACTAGCATCACAATTAACTTTAAAGCTATTATCTACAGGAGGTTCCTAGAGCAAACGGTTCCTGAAGATACTAAAAGAAGTACACCTGTCTATATATAACCTTAGATCCATGACCGTGCTTCTGATGAGAGCAACCACCTTGTGATCTGTCCAATGATTTTCAGTATTGAAAATGTCATTGCACCTATACCTCCACAACCATCACACTCCAGCCCCTAAAAGAACCTTCTTACCAGACATGATCTTCCAAAACCAGGCTTTCATAGAGAAGCCTTCAACCGAATCAATAACTCGAGGAACTAGCATCTGTTAAATAACTTTGGAATATACACAATCTTTAAGACAATATTCTACTGTCTCCTGAGCCGCATTGTATTTATGGCACATAACCGAACTAGCTAGATGCCGCCTGAAGCAGAAGACCTTTGTCAGGAGAGCGTTATGAACTCCAAACCACACAATTAATTTGATCTTTTTCGAAATATTCAAGTGCTAAAGCCAGTTCCAGTTACTATTTTCATTCCAATTCAATTTATTCTTTAATAAACAACGATAACCCTCTCTTAAACTATACCCTTTTGTCCCTACAGAGCACCAACTCCACCCCAGTTCCATGTCAGCCAAAGTCAGATAGTGTAGGCAGTGAACAAAATGCTTGACCTCAAGAGAAATTGTCGATACAAGTCTTGCCACCTCCCAAGATTCATCATGCCACAAATTCGCCACTACGAAATCAGACTCAGAGATATATAAACATAAGGAACAAGATCACAAAGCCTTCCAAAAGGAGTCCGCTCATCATACCACACAGATTGCTGCACATTCCAACGTTCCATCTGAATCCATCATTGAGAGCAACATATGCTTTGAAAATGTTCTTCCAAATGGCTGAAGTATTCTGATTGTTGTTGCTGCCAAGAAAAGTTGAATTCTGAAAATATTTATGCATCATAACCAGAACCCACAACTTGTCTCTATTATTGAAGCAATCCCAAACCAATTTGTCAAGAAGCGCCATGTTAGTTGAGTAGGTATCCCTAACACTCAAACCACCCGCCATTTTAGGAGTTATAGCACATCTCACTTAACCAACGATAATTCTCTCCCATTAGTTTGGCCTCTCCATAAAAATTATCTCATCAAATAATCTATCTTTTCACAAGTATACTTCGGAAGAAGAGTAATATGCATGTTGTAAACTAGAATAAAAGTCACTACCGATTTGACCAAACAAAGTCTTTCTGTCTTATTCAGCAAACACCCCTTCCAACTAGCAAGCTTCTTCTAAATCTTTTCAATAACATCCCGAGCCATTCTCCTAGAAGACCTTTCATGCCTAATATTCACCCCTAGATATCTTCCCAAGTCCTGACAAAAGTGGATAGTAGAAACTCACGAGAGCACATCCTTCCTTCTCTCAGAAATATTCTTTGAACACTAAGTCTTAGATTTACTAAGATTCACCTTCAATCCTGATGCTTTGGAAAATAATTCCATAATCTGCATAACCTCTCCTACCTTAACTTTTATAGCTTTACAAAAAAGTAGGAGATCGTCAACAAACATCAAATAGGAGATTTTAGGGTCATGCCTAGAGACCGACACAGGTATCCACAACCCTTGAAAAATCCGATGAGTAATAAAACAAGTAAGAGCCTCCATAGAAAGCACAAAAAGATATGGAGATATGGGATCACCTTGCCTCAAACCCCTCTTTGAGTTGAAATTCCGAAGTCTCTAACCATTCCACAAGATAGCCAAGGAAGATGACATCACACAGGCCATAATAAGATTAATAGTAGTTCTCGGGAAACCAAATCTGACCAACGAAGATTCAAGGAATCTCCAATCTACCATGTCATAAGCTTTCTCTAAATCAATCTTAAAAGTCATAGTTCCCTTTCTAGACTTAGCGTTCCTCATGAAATGCATAACTTTCTGTACAACAATGATGTTCTCCGTAGTTCCTCTTTCCGGGATAAAACCACCCTGGAGCGGGGTGATAATATCCTAGAGAAATGGTCCGACCCTGCTCACTAGCACTTTCGTAATAATTTTGCAAAGAACATTACATAAACTAATGGGACAAATATCTCTTAATGAAGAAGGAGCTTCCACTTTAGGAATTAGAACAATGAAGTTCTCAAAAATAGCGAGATTTAAAATCTCGCTTTCAAAGGCTCTCTTGACTAACCCCCACACATCATAACTAAGAAAATCACAAAATTCTTTATAAAACAGAGCTTAAAAGTCATCTGGTTTCAAAGCTTTGAAAGAATTCATCATCATTACAACTCTTTTCACCTCATCTAATGCCACCGGTTCAACAAATCTTTGACAGACCTCATTGCTAAGAGAGGGGCAGAAAAAAATTTTCATAGCATTAAGGTCAATATTCTCCCCTTGTAGACACAGTTTTTGAAAGAAAAAAATGGTTTCCTACTCAAACACCTACATCTCAGTGGCCTAGGTTCTATCATCTAACAACAACCCATGGATCTTATTCCCTTTTTTCCTAATAACCGTTTGCAGGTGAAAAAATTTAGTAGTCCTGTCACCACTTCAAACCCAGTGCTCTCTAGATTTTTTGTACCATAGAAGCTCTTTCTGAAGAAGGATAGAATTTAACTCCTCCTGAATTTCTCAATCTTTCATCCTCAACTCCGAATCTTTTTCATTCTCAAGAGAAATCTGAACACCATTCAACTGCTTCTCCAACTCCCTCTTTTTAACAAAAATATTTCCAAAAGTTTATTTATTAAAAATAAGCGTATCCCTCTAATCCTCTAGCAAACTTCTGACAACATAGGGGCTCCTTTATTCCAAGCAGTATGAATAACATTTTGAAAAAACATATGAGCCATCCAGGAAGGTTGAAATCTAAAGGAACGGAGACCCTTCTTAGTTATCCCAACCTTTGTACATATGATTACCAAGGGATAGTGATTAGAGTGAAGAAGCGCTGAAACCTCATTATAAGCCTCAGAAAACAGCAAACACCACTCCTGATTAATGACAGATCTATCCAATTTTTTTGCAACCTGTAACCCACTGACCTTTCTGTACTAAGTGAAACTCCTCCCAATAGCTCCCATATCAAAAAGTCGACAATTTGCCAAAGTATCTGCAAAAAGATTAGCTCTAACATGACTGAACATTCCTCTTCTAATTGTATTTTGCAATAGAATCTCATTAAAATTTCCTAACACAACCCACAGATCTCGTATTATATTGGATATCCTGATTAAATCATTTCACATACCTATTTGTCGATGGACATGGAGATTAGCATACCCTGTACTACAAAAACTAGAAAGATTGCTCGTAGAGATTTCAAAACTGATACATTAATTAGCCACATCAATCATTCGCACAGTCATCATAGAATTAGAACAAAAAACCCAAATACCCCCATTGTGTCCTTTAGCCTCAACAATCCCAACATCCTGATAACAAAGTTTACTTCAAAATGATCTCATTCTCTCGAAAAGAACATGAGTTTTAATATGAATAAAAGTCGTTGAATAAAATTTACTAACTACTTCTTTACAATGCACCCGAGTCATTTGTTAGAAGTCCCTCTAATATTCCAAGATAAAAAACTTATATCTACACGATCCTTAAAAATAAAATGAACATAAATAAAAATTAACCTCAGCAAAGGTCCCTTAATGAAGCAATGACGGACCTACAACATTTCCACCACTTCCTTGCCTCTCCCCAACTCGTGGTTGCATAGAAATGCTTCCCACTGCAATAGTAGCCACCACCGACGGGTTCTGGTTCTACTGGTTCGACGCACCATCATTGGCTTGGAACACCGTGAGTTTTGCAATGAGGTAGGCGCAGCCACTTGTGGCCATTTTTAAAAGTAGGGGTACTCGATGGCGCGACTGCAGTGGCACCCTTGATCTTTACCCCATCCTTCTTTGGCTCTTAGCAAACTTGAGAGGAGTAAAATTCGCTATCTGACCTAGCATGTCTCGAAGGCCCCTTAACTTTCTTCTTCGGGCCATTCCCAGTCCAGCTCATTTGGTTCTAAAAAATGAGAGGTTTCTTACTTTTAGTAGCAGATTGGGCCTTCCCTGTTTGGTTCACTTTCCCTCTTTCCTTGCCACAAACCTAAGTCCAGCCGTCTTCTTCTCCCAATGTAACCATCCCTTCCTTCCTCCTATGCAGCGTGCTTGCCTTCATCTTCTTTGCAGAATCCGCAACTGGCATGGATTAATGGGTATATACCCAAATTCAAAAACTTGCTGAACCTGATGGACGTTTCTCATGATCCACCGCTGTGTCAACTGCCCCTACCTGGTCATCCACAGATGCCGAGGTAACCACAGTCACGCTACATTTAGGAGTTGCAATTGTTAGGGTAGGGTAGGGTTTGGAGTCAACCCTAACCCTACCTGCAAGGTGAGAATATCCCAATGCTAACCCTATCCATTCTTAACCGCAGGTACTCAACTCTATCTACAGGTTACAAAAAAGATGTTACGTTGTTATATAACTTGATGATAATTTAAAATAGAACTGACTTTTATATAAAAAGAAGTATTAAATTATCAATTAATGATCTTCTTTTAGTAGCTAAGAACTTTTTACATTTAATTAGAAGTCTTTAGTTTAGCATCCACTTCAAGCATATTTTTATACAAGTATATAACATATACATATATAAGTTGCGGGTTGGTCGGATAAGGTTGAGACTCAACCCGCACAAGAACCTTACCCGTTGCGCTCTACCCGATCGGGTGGAGTCGGATTGGGTACTCGCGGACAAGATGTATGTTGCTACCTCTAACTACATTCACCTGCAACATGCCCAAAGCAATTGTACCTCTCACGTATCAATTGTAAACAATCATATTCCACGCTAACTATAAATTCACTTAAACATAAAAATTCGAGTAAATTTGTCTTTTCCACGCTAACTCTAAATTCACTTTGAACATAAAAATTCGAGTAAATTTGTCTTTTTCTCCTGACTTAGTTGCAAGGTCTACTTTAACTGATTTACCTACAATAGAGGTAATATGCATCATAACTTTCTCATAATAATACTATATAATCAATCTCACAATTCTTATCCATACTATGGTACCTCCAAAAAACACCTCACAGGTTTAAAATTCAAAAATCATAACTTAATCTCAAAAGATCATAACTTAATCTCAATGTAATGACCTAATATTATTTATAAATCTCCTGATAAAACCTTTTTCCTATCTTTCCTGATATTAAATTTGGCGAAAAAATAATCGAACCCAACATTCAAAATTTTATAATCACCTTTCTCCCTACTTTTTTCAGTTTATGCACTTCTTCAGGGAAGCTAACCTTGGAGGTGTTACTTGGGCGCCCGTGTTACTTTACCAATTCAAAGAGATTACAGAAAAGAGTGCGGGGAGAGTTGCTGAAGTCACGGAAAACAATGTACTCTTCCCAAACCTATACGAAGGGAGTGTGCTCCTAAAACCTAAATACTAAATATCCTTTATAAATTAATAAATCAAAATAATTAGTGATATTTATTTAATTAAATTAATATAAAATTAATTCATCATAATAAATTGAGAAGCACGCCAAATCATTCCATTATTAAGTGTAAAAATCCGTAGAAATTCAATAGAATATATTAAGATAAAAAGATTTAGGGAATAATTATGACGTAAATCCTAATTTTATTGAAGGTAGCTCAATCAGTTTTATGTTTATCATCATCACAAAGACACTAAGAAAGAGTTAAATGACGAATGGGAAACGGGTTCAACTCTACGCAGAGAGTAACATCACCACGAAACCCTTACACGACTCAGAAAAGAGATTATCATTTGAAAACACCAAAACGACACCGCTTAGTACCATACATCAACTTTTCAGAGAGAATCAGAGAGAAAGGGGGAGACACCACCACGGGAAAGAGACTGAGCTTCCGGTCAACGCAATAGTTCTAAGAGAGTTGACCGCAATCGGCGATCACAACAGGCTTGGAGGTCTTGCCGGAGCTAGATCCGACCTTCTCGACCGCCTTAACGACGTCCAATCCTTCAACAACTTGGCCGAACACCACGTGCTTTCCGTCGAGCCACTCCGTCTTTGAGGTGCAGATGAAGAACTGAGATCCGTTCGTTCCAGGTCCTGCATTCGCCATTGAAAGGATCCCAGGACCGGTGTGCTTCTTGATAAAGTTCTCATCGGCAAACTTGGAGCCGTAGATCGACTCACCTCCGGTGCCATTTCCGGCGGTGAAGTCACCTCCCTGACACATGAAGTTAGGGATCACACGGTGGAAGGATGATCCCTTGTAGTGGAGAGGCTTGCCGCTGCGACCGACGCCTTTCTCACCGGTGCAGAGGGCGCGGAAATTCTCGGCGGTGCGGGGAACCGTGTCGGCGAAGAGCTCGAAGACGACTCTTCCTGCCGGTTGTCCTCCGATGGACATGTCGAAGTAAACCTTAGGGTTAGCCATTTTTGCTGTAGAGAAAAGAAATTGATCGATCCGTATTGCAACGAAGAAGAAGGATGAGAATTTTAGGGTTTTTGACTATGAGAGCACAGAGGGGAGTGTAACTGATATTTATAGTAGCTCGTGGTTCTGAAAATCTTCGGAAGTCGCCGTTGGATTGAGACACGTGGCACGTTTTGAGTGAGGTGAAGTAACTGTGGTTGGGTTTGGGATTGACCAGGGTTAGTGGAGCGGATCCGAGGACACGGATATGCTTTTGTCTTTTAACTCTTTATGCCCCAACTTGCCCTTTTTCCCTTTGACACCCAGAAAACGACGCCGCTTCGAGGCATAGTTTAATTTGTTTTCTTTTTTAATGTTATTTAGAAAATAATTTATTTTTTTAGCTAGAGATATATAATATATGCTTTTGGATTAAAAATATGAAAGGAAAATTTTTCTTCTACATTTAAATAATCCAGGAAAATTGATCATGATATATCCGTTGCGCGAGAGTTACTTGATGTATCAGAAAGATTGTACGGGAGCTCATGTGGTGCCAGAATGTGAACAGTGGTTGATTTATTTTGAAGAGGGACCAACAGGGAGAGCTTAATCTAACGGTGGTGATTCGTTAGAAACTCTGGTATATGTCAGGGGATTTGTTATTTTTTTTTTATGGCAAAAATCGTCGGAAAAACGGGCATAGTACCGAAAAATAAATAGCAAAAGTATTGATTTATGGTGAAATAGTATAAGATTATAGATGGTAAAGACTACTGTAGTGATATTTTTTTTTTCTTTTGAAACAAACTAGTGATATTTTTAGGTGTGTGGGGTACAGAATGACAAATTAGAGGTGAGAAACAAAAGACTTGACTTTCATGATTGGACCTACGACAACTAGTATATAGATAAATAAATAAACATATTAATAAAAATAAAAAT
>NC_029787.2:10022000-10035313 GCF_000816755.2 Arachis ipaensis
CAAATATGATCTTGTGCCTATTATGTGTAACATACACTTAATTAAGTAGCTTCCAACTAATGCAAGTATGCAACTATATCTTAGTATATATCATAACTAATCTTAATTATGTATATTTGTATGGTAATAATAAGGCCTAATAAGCAACAAGTTTATAAGTGTGATGAAGATTACGTACTAAACATATACGTTACGTTGGTTGCTATGCTAGCTAATATAAAAAGATTTTTAAGTGTACCGTCATATCGGTATATCAGTAATTTTTAACCGTTGATCTTAATTATATATATTATATATGCTTTTTATAATTAAGATCAACGATTAAAAATAACTGAAAATTCGGTATAACGGTACACTTAAAAATTTTTCTATCTGTTTATCATGTCAATAATGAAGCACAACTTATATTTACAGCCAGTTTTTGCTTGGGTTAAAGTTGCTTAGCATTCATACACGGTCTACGAGCTAAAATTGCACTTCCTCTTACCTATCCATTTTTTGCTTTTATAATAATAATAATAATAATAAATTTTCAAAGATAAATAACTTTCTAAAACGGAAGCGTAAAAATTAAAGAAACTTTATAGCCTTGAATAATTATTCCTCAAATTAACAAATTGAAACAGGAATAAATCTTTATTACCATATGCCAGTTTTTACTTATTAGTTAACGAAAAGATCCCCGCTTAAGATAATATTCCAGTATTCCCCCAGCCACAAATGCAGACTATTTTCACAAATTCTACATACAAGCACATATTTACTTATACAAAACAAACCCCCTCCCCTCTAGCTTTGGAACTTTATTTCTGTGAAACTAGTTAACCATTATATTGATATTTTCTCTCTATATTAACAAAATAAATCTAAATAACATATTAAACTGTTAATTTATCCGTTAAAAATTAACTTAGATTAACATCTTTTTTTTTTAAATTTTATTGTCTTTTAAAAGATAATTGTTAATTTTTTTTATATTTTTTTGGTTATCTTTTTCAAATACATTAACTAAATTTATTTTATAAAATTAAATAAAAAATATATTAATAATTATCAAATCACAAACATATTCTGCAAAGAGATCATTAACAAAAAAACTAACCAGTCACACTAAGTTAATTAAATGAGTTTTATTTTCCTAAAAGCCTCGTAGTCTTTCCAAAAAAATTATGAGGGACTGAAATAGGTATTCACTTTTTTTTTCCCTTTCTTTTCTCCAAAGATCATTCCTAATACTCGTAACTACACGTTAGGATAATAAACTTGGTAAAAAGAAGAAAAAAATCAAAAGCTAAAAGCGAGAACTTATTCCTATTATTTGTATAATGTTAACTAAAGGCCTATAGCTCCAGTATTGCTTGAAAAATCATTCACCTACTAATTCTAAACCATAGGCAAAACCAGAAATTTGGCATCCATTGCAAAACACTCATACTGCTATGCCCTTTACAAGGTCCTGATCATGGAGATCCAAAAGAGGATGGGCCGATGGAGTCATCACCATCACCATCACCATCACCGACTAAACATGGCATGACACAGGGACCTCCTGAAGGAAACCAATTTTCCAATGACAATGATGTAGCGCACTACATATCAATAATCACTCCCACTGATGAAGGATGACATCTTTTTTTCCTTTTTCTTTTTTTTTTTTTCTCCCCACAAGAAAGGGATAAACACAAACATATGCTACAAATATGAAGAATAATAATCCACATTTATATATCATGATGGGGAATATCTAGCTACAAGAAAGTAGAAGAAAAAAGAGTTGTGACTAATTGGCACTACGAAAAATTCTGTACAATCAATAATGTTCTCTTATCCAGGGGATGACTCACATGAAATTCTCCGCCTGCAGCAATCCAGGATAGACACACGATATCATCTGTTTTAAAGACTTGCTAGATGCTTTTAGAAAAGCATGGCCCTCCATTGCTGCCAAAGGCATCAAGAAATAAATATTAGACACACTTTTCCAGTAGGCATAAAAAATCTAAAGTGAGAATATTAAAAAGGGCAAACGAATCAAGTGCGGGTACAGACAGAAATATGAATATATTACCACTGAATAAGGATTTGACTTCTTTTGAAAAATCATCCACACGACCTAATACAGGTCTTATGCCGCAAATTTGTAGAACACAAAGTTCTAAGTGCAAGGCCATTTCAAAAATTTGCAGCATTAAGTTGCAAACGTTCTGTGTGTCTCGAGAGGCCCTCAGTTTGTTGGATTCACAAAGCTCAGTAACAATAGCAATTGCTTGATCCTGCACCACAAAGCGAATAAGCTCAAATGAACTTCAAAATATGCACATTTTTTATTCAGATGTGCCATAATGAAGTTGCGCCTTGAAAACAAAATATAAGGAATGAATGAACTGCAAATTAATGTAATTCTAAGTTAATGTGTAAGCACCCTTGCATAATAATAAATCATTCAGAATTCTTCTATATCCTGGCAAATTATAACAAATGAAAGCAGCGCATGCTTCTGAAATTCATTGTACCTGCAGTCCATGCAAAATTTCTGGCATAGGAAGCTCAGGAAAATGTGCAAGATCAACAAAGCCAACCTCCTCAGCCCTTTTAGCAGCACCCTCGGCTTGTAAGCAGAGAAATTTTAATAGAAGAAATGTGATTCTATAAACCTGCACAGCTACAGCGTCAGAAAAGTGTGTTTTTGGAGAAGGATCAGTACTCTCAGATGCTTCACCAGAGATAGATATTGCAGTTGACAAGGAAGAGATCTTCTGTTTTGACACACATCCAAGTGGTGAGAGACCAAACCATCCTTTTCTACTACTGATGTATGAAGGGTTCAAGAAAATTTCAAAATCCTCTTTTGTAGTAGGTGGACACAAAAGAGGGGCATTCTGGCTTGAAAAATCACCAAGACGTTGAGTTCCCCTGCTAATAAAGGCTAAAAGATGGATACATTTCTCTCTGAGCTGTCTATCTACATCTTTTATTGCCTTAATCCATAAACTCCAATGTTTTGCAAGCTCACACATGAGCATCAAAGTATGTTGTGTTTCTTTAAGAGTGGCAAAAGAAATCCCTGATCTCTGTGCCCGAGGTCTTTTCTTGTCATGATCATCGGAAGGAAGGGCTGGGGCATTTAGAGAAGAAAAAATAAGATGAGCCTTCTCTGAGAAAAAGTAAGGTATCATGCTGTTCACAATAGCAGTTCCGGAAGAACTGTCTCCTAAGGATTGAAGAGTAGATGTAATCACAGCTAATCCAAGTCCCCAAATGTCTTGGGGGGTTTCAGACTTCTCGTATGAGCTGACTGGATTCTGGCTTCCACTTCTTGAGAAAATCTCACAAGATTCGGCAAACAACACTCTCAGTGACGACAAGAAACCAGAACTATAAAGCATCTCAGCACCCCCTCTAACTCGTGCAAGGGTTAAAAAGAATTTCAATATCATTGGAATCGAGGGAGAAGTTTTATCTTGGAGTTTTAGCATAACAAGCTGCAGCTGAAGATGACTCTGCAGGATAGGTAGCCAAGTCCTGGGCATCAAGAAGCTTCTCAATATCAAGTCTATAACAGACAGTGACAGCATACCATGCTCTGAAGTTGTTATGCAATTGCAAAGAACGGGTAGCAGGCCTAGGGTTGCATTTGAAACCTTTGAGAAGTTCTCGTCAGAACTCTCATCTGCCACCCCATCTGAATGTGATTTGAGGGAGTTGAACTGTAGTACCAAAAGCAGCAATGTCAGCAATAGCACCATGATATCATCAGCCCCAGAAGGCAACCTCTTAATTTCACTCAACAGCTTGAGACCTGAACTTGCACATTTCAAAACAAGTAGGGATGCAGATAAGGGGATACTCTTTCTGACAGTTCTCATCAAGTGGAAAAGCAATTCTACTTGAGAAGCAAGAAAATTGAATACATCTTCGGAGGCATCAAGAACAGGTGATAACGTTTCAATTGTTGCAAGCAAAGACTTGCAAATACTATCTATGCAAGAGATTACAAGTTCATCTGGGATCCCCTCTTCTTTAGTAGCCTTCCCTAACGACTGCATGAATACGTGAAAAAATAAATAAATAAATTCAATATTGAACAGAGACAATCCACACCAAAGGGCAGAAAGATGAAAAATCTTGAATGATTATACCAATTAAAAAGAATTTATCATGTTAGGGTATATATACCCTGTAACAAACTACAAAGATTGGATAAAAGTTTTATGCTGCCATTCAGGAAAAAAATAAAGGAACTCTATCATGAACAGATCATTTCACTCCTATTGGGCATTTATACTCAGCACGATAAAACCACTCGAACCATAGCAGTATACTATTAGCAAAAGAAAATGTTATAATCACACCTTCACATGACAATAGTTAAAAAATGAGGAAAATAGTTCTGGATATTTTATTACAGCTTGTTAAAACATCCTATTTTCCATATATCAGAATCATGAATAGGCACTAAGCAGATTTGCTGAAATTCGTAAGGAGATAACTAAGCAACAGCACTATGGAGCAATCATGTGAGTATTCCAACATTCGAAAGTTATATAACTCTAGCTCTATCACTCAGTTGGAATATGAAATAAAAGGTGTTCAAATTTAAAGTCTCACATTATCATGGCAAACAGCCAAAACAGCTATTAATCCTTTTGATGCAGAAAGCCTTGAACTTGACAGCAACATAATTGAGTTTGCATCCTGCAGAAAACTCAACATAGTTTCTGCAATATCCCTAGATGCTCTCCAATGAGAACAATCCCACACATCTAGTTTAATATCTGCTCGCAAACGTTTCAGGTCAAACAAGTATACATTCTTCACAAGAGAGTCTTCATTGAACTGGTGTTGGTAGGTTCCCAAAAAATTTGATTCAATGAGATACTGAGATAGTTCTTTGAATGGTCCAATACCAATTTTTCTCCCTTCAAGCTCTCCTTGTAAATGATAAAAGAGGTCACTGAGTATCAACTTCTTCAGTTCTTTTCCCTCACTATACAAATTAAGAAATAGAACCTAATTATGATAAAGGTGAAGTCAAGATATAAATTGTACAATGCGGGAAAAAAGATTACTTGTGACTATAGTTAAATTGTTGAGAATCTCATTAATAAATTTGGTCCTCAATTTGTTATTTCAGCTTAATATTTGAGATAGAATGATGGGTAAAGAGAGAAAATAAGTGATCTAAATGTTAATTGGAGAAATGTATGATAATATGGAGAGCAAAAAGAAAAACAATTCATCAATACTGCAAGTTTGTGATACTCAAACACAATGTAAATGATATAGAAATCCTTTTAATTAAGAACTAGAAATCACCTGTAACCGCGCTGTGAATATTGAGACAACAATTCAGAGAAAGCAGGATGCATGCTCAACTGCAAACAGGAAACATTTATACATGTAAATTAGAAAACACAAAATAGTCAATGAGGTGAAAACTGATTTCATATATATATATAACCAAAAGCTCTGGCTAGTAGCTTTTTCTTTTGAAGCCCGACATCTTAATAAAACTTCACGATTAAACACGTGCACCATAGCAAACAGGAATATTACAGTATCCCAAAGCAAAGAAGTTAGATGTTGAACCTTTATGAGGTTTCCATGAATCTTCTGAAGCAATGACACAGATAAACTTCCTGAGTCACCAACAGCTAATTTTTCCATCACATGAACAGAGAATGAATTGGTGGCCACCTGAAAATTTACATCCAGTTGCATATAAAATTATACACCTTCATACTGTACTTGAATTAGAAAAGGAATACTAATTTCTAATTTAATAATATTATTGTATTGCATATAAACCTTTATATAGGATAAAAGTTGCATTTAAGTAGAATATTGAACAGGTATTGAATGGTGACATAACAACGAGAAGAATCACTATTTATCTTAGTATGGATCACAACACCAAACAACGACAACTAAATAACGAGAAGGCGGCCTATAAAATTAACTGAATCACAACAAAGACAAACCACACCTATTAAACCAATAGGAAATTGGAAAAAAAAAGGCTAACCTTTGCACCATAATATATATCATTCTTATATCCACAACAAGTATATGACTTTATTAGTTTTTGTAAGACAGAATCTTTGAACCATGAAGACCAGATTCCCTTAAGTTCATGAAAATCTGTGGAATTAGATTTGTCAGATTTTGTGGCATTTTTCTCCTTGTCCTTAGATTCATCTTTCCCAAGTAACTCTGCATGCAACAACTTTTTCTGCAAAAACAATTCATATGCCATGATTCTGAGAATGGCAGATTGACAATGGAAACTGTATGCTAGATTGCAAGCATCTTCTTCTTTAACACTTTCAAGTAAAGGGATCTCAGTGTTGGAAACATTTGAGATTGCGTCGGCCAAGTGTCGCCAAAACTTTCCATAGCTTCTCAAAATTTCTAAGAGATTTGCATATTGAGGAGACCCTTGCCACAGGGAGACCATGAAGTTAAGTACACTAAGCAGTATCCGAGGCTTGCTGAAGATAAATAGTAAAGTACAATGAGTAACTTATTAATTAAAATTAGCAAAGAAATTAAGCAGTGAAAATGGAGATTAAAGTTTCCTTAAAAAGAGAAAGAGAAAGAAAAAACATGCAGATGCAAAAGGAACATTTTTCCCCATCCCGCCCATAGGTTCTACCTTTTGATCAGATCACGTGCCCTCTCAATGTAGAGCATAAGCGCATCTAGTAAACTTGATTTTTTGGATACTAGTGGTACCAGAGAAGTTTCACTACTTTGCGACTTTGGATCCCCAGTATTATGTTGGTCTTCATTGCCGGCATCTGGAGCAAAGATAGCAACAACAAAAGCAGCCTGCAACAAGAACATCAATTCAGAATATGATGCTTGAACAAGGGATTTTCACCACCCCCTGACCCAATAATGATGGAACAGAGCCCTGAGAAAAACTAGAAAATTAGCTGTTGGCCTGTCATGATGCAATATCCTCATGAAAACTCAACAAACAGTAGACACATCTACTCATGAAAGAAGTGATGCAAAAAGTTGTAGCATTCATTTTGAAATGCGTTTAAGAGGGGGTGGGGGGGATGACAGTGTCAACAGCAGAAAATTTACAACATATGATATAGACCTGGTAACGTGCTGCAGAAGTGAATAAATTAAGTGTTGCAACAAAAAGCTCTTCATTTGATACCAGTTGCTCCTGCAGTATGTAGCTTGCAGAACGCCTCAAATCCATAATCTAAAACCATTAGAAGATTATCACTTAGGTCAAAATAACACAAGTAAAGTTGCAGAAAGTTTCAGAAGAAAAAAAGAAAATAAAGTTGTAAGATGAAACTACAATGCCAAACCTCCTTATTATCAGGAGCAAAAAACGTGGTTCCATACGAAAATGGTTGACAACAATCTGCCGTGACAAATAACATTGAAATGAACTTGACAGCACCCAACTGGATGGCCTAGAAAGATATCAGTCTTTAATAAAATGAAATGATGAACTATACTAGAAGCAAATGGATGAGCAGGCATGCAAAACAATATAGGACATTAGGAATGTAATCAATATCAGTTCATTGTTCAGCAAATGTAATCAATACATAACAGTAACAGAGTAAGAAAACACAAGTTTCTAAAAGACCTCTAATTGATGGAACAAAAAGAGAGCAGAAATAAGCAGATTAGTTATTGTTCAATAAAAAGTAAAACTCATAAGTCACATTCCTAGTGATTAGTTCAGCAAAAGCACAAGGCATTTACATAAAAATAAAAATAAAAAAATCAATGTAATAGCACTAAATTTCCAGCATGGCTAGTATTCTTACAGGATCCCGGAAGTATGAAATCAAAGAAGTAACAGAAGTGATAAGAGGAACTGATTTGGTTGTGCATGAGAACACTGCTTGGAGAAAAACGGGAAAGCTGGAAGAGTTATCCTGACATCACACAATAACTTTCAGTGTGTCCATTATGCAAATATATTAGGAATATAGAGAATATCAAACAAAGAATTAATGGATAGCCGAAGGCAGAAAATATGATCTGCAGCATAAAGACAATTATGCTTAAAACTTCTTAAACAAACAACAAAAGAAAAGCATGATATACATCCATGATCCATCACATCAACATAGCAATATCACATGGATTCCTTTAATCATAACCATGAGTAACTATTAAACTATTCCATTTATACTCATTTAAGATAAAAAAAAAGAAAACTCTCTAGCTTTCCTCTATACCTTTGACAGTCTAGTCAGCATAACCACAAGAATGTCCAAGACAGATCCCATAGCAAGCTGTATCCCCTCAATTTCCATTGGATCAAAGAGGCGGCTTACATGCAGTTTCTGGTAAAAGAGATATTTTTGTCAATATGATGTAGGAAAAAGCAAAGTAGATTAACATAAGGATGAAAAGAAATAAGTTTCAATATTTGTAACCTCCAAGGCTTGGGCAGTAGTGCAAGCAATTTGGAAGAGTGTGTTGTGGATGGAAGAATCAGAGAATAACACATTGTGTATGATCTCTCCCAACTTTCCATAACAGGGCATCGACTCAAGGCATTTTTTCATCAATTCAAGAACCTGCAAAAGTATCCCAAAGTTAGCCATGGGCATAATCTATCTTAATTTTTATATATAAAACCTATAATTAGTTTTAATAATCACTCTCAACTGTTATTGCAACAAATTAGAAGCAACCAAGATAGACTGCTATTAATGGTGGATGCCAAAGACAGCAACCCGAAAAGCAGCCAACAATAACAGATCATAATAGCTTGTGTTTCATTTTCATATTAATTAAATAAAATTATCCATGTACCTTTACGCAATAAGTTAAACTTGTAGGAGAAATAGTTTCATGTCATCGTGTCAAAGCATGCATAACTAAGAGGTCGAGTTTAATCTTGGCTTCCCCTCCTCCAAAAGTATCCCAAAGTTAGCCACGGGCATAATCTACCTTAATTCTTATATATAAAACCTATAATTAGTTTTAATAATCACTCTCCACTGTTATTTAAACAAATTAGAAGCAACCGAGATAGACTGCTACTAATGGTGGATGCCAAAGATAGCAACCCAAAAAGCAGTCAACAATAACAGATCATAATAGCTTGTGTTTTATTTTCATATTAATTAAATAAAATTATCCATGTACCTTTACCCAATAAGTTAAACTTTTGGAAGAAATAGTTTCATGTCATCGTATCAAAGCATCCATAACTAAGAGGTCGAGTTTAATCTTGGCTTCCCCTCCCCTTTTTTATCCTTCCAAATAAAAGTTAAATTTCAGCACAAAGTAGGGTGGGTGGGCCATTATCAACACTTCATAGCCAAATGAGGATCTTAAATGAGCAGACATCTTAGATATAACATAATTCGTACCCAATAACTTAATCTTTTGAAAGAGATGGCTTCACGATAATACTAAACCAAGTTAACAACTAACACGAAAAACTATAAGCACTTTAGTCATCCAGAGTATCAGAATTATTCTAATAAAGATTAACTAAAAAAGACAACACAATCTTCATGGCTTCAAACAGATTAAGGAGTTACCTTCAACATTATTTTCCATCTGGTTTGCTTTATCTTGTATTTCCAATACTGGTGATTGACTAGGACAAATTGTACAGAGAAAATGATCAGTGCCAGGAGAGCATCATTCTCCACCCCTGTCTCTACAAGCTGTATGGTGAAGTCCAGCACTGCAAGATTTTTTTTTTTAAAAGAAGAATTTCATTAAGAAGAGAAAGATGATACAAATTAAAGCATAAGGAATCCTCTATACAAAAGCAAAAGACAAAAGATTTATCTATAAAGTATAGCTTTCCAATCTCTCAACATATCCAAGAGGGATGTTCCTTATAAAGATCATTAAGATTACGACTAAGACATAAGAGTATTTAGAAAAAACAAAACGAAACATATACAACACAAAACAAAACAACAAACAAAAAGAAATGCGCACAGAATTTTCACAAAACCAAGCCAAATCAACAACTCGTGAATAGTTCTTTATTACAAACAAAAATTAGCTTGTCTCTGCATCAGTAGATTGTAATAAAAGTTAATAGACAACTCATATTTGTGCCGACATTATAGCCCTTGTTTCCTATCGGATCATAATTATTAATTAATTTCCTACTTTACAGTGAAAGGTGCTCCTAGATAAGCATAACACCATGAAAGAATTCTAATTCTGATGTAACACTGGAACTAGATAAATTTTTCAAAATAACCATACTGTAGATTAAGACCCAGTTAGAAATGATGTTGTTTTGAACATCTGAAAGAAAGAAGAAAAATAGATAACATGCCATAACCATTGTAAAATATTTCGGAGATATAGACCTATTTTCATGTAGTCAAACCAAAGCAAGCCATAAGCACAACACAAGAGACACAAACAATAGGAGTAACAGACCACACCAAATTACTAATAAAATGAATTAGAAATTGTATCAGACGTACCTGATATTGCCAAGGGGCAGTCACTACTGTTCATCTCACAATCAGTCAAAATCATCCTTGCCAGTTTGCTAGAAAGCAACCATGACCCACTGGGAAAGACAGAAATATTGGTAGATATAACTTCATCTAGATCAAAATATATCAAAAATTGATAGCAATAAAATCTACTGACACCAAAAGGCCACCAGAATGTAAAAGAAATAGTTGGAAGTCATACAAATGAGGACAATTTCAAATCAATTTATTGAATACAGTTAAGTTTTTATTTTTATATGCATACTGTTCTAAAAATAGGGTTTACCTTGAGAAGCCATTGTTGCCTACACTGAACACGGCAGTCTGCAAATTGATATCAAATAGATTTGCATTTAAAGCAACTGTTGTAACATTAGCTGGAGAACTGCACAGGAAAGGGGGAAAGATTTATTCAGACTTGCGAGTCTCAAATAACATCATTAATTCAGGGAAGAAAAAATGAAGATCCAATACCAAAAAGCATTGAAGTCAACAGGAAAAGGATTTGAAAAAATCCACAAAAATAGTATGATTTGCTTATTCTCAAGATACAAAATCAAATCAATTCATTGATTTGGGAAATTTTATTTCTGTTAACCTTGAGATGTAGAAATGAAACGAAATTGCTCAACTTCCACGTAGCATAAGTTAAATTTACCAAATCAACATAGTCACCAAGATCTTGATGGCCATTGACATAAGTGCAGCACTACAGGAATTCAGAGGCAGGTTTTTAACCAGATTACAGATTATCTCAACCACCCTGAAAAAACAAGGAAAATTAATCAATCAAGACACTCAGTACCACATGCAAAACCCCCTGCCAGGGGGTTAAAACAAATTAGAAAATTAAACAAACATGTAAAAGAGCAATAATAAATAAAAAGGTAAAGTACTGTTTTGGTCCCCAACGTTTGAGGTGAATCCTATTTTGGTCCCTATTGTTTTACTTGTCCTATTTTTATCCCAAAACGTTTAAAATGGCATTAATATTATCCCACCGTCAAATTCCTCACTAACAATTAACGAAATTAATGTAGTATTAATAAAGCTTTTGTTAAAGCTATGTTTACTCAATCCCTTCTCCCATCTTCACCCTCTCAACAAGCCCAAACCTCATTCTCTTGCTCCCTTTTACACTAGGAGGAAGAAGGGAGTAGGAGAATGGGGTTTGAGCTTGTTGAGAAAGTGAAGGTAGGAGAGAGGGGTTGAGCAAACTAATTTTAGCAAAAGCATTATTAATAGTACATCAATTTCGTTAATTGTTAGTGAGGAATTTGACGGTAGGATGACATTGATGACATTTTAAACGTTTTGGGATAAAAATAGGACGATTAAAACGTTAGGGACCAAAATAGAATTCACCCCAAACGTTGGGGACCAAAACAGTGCTTTACCCTAAATAAAACAATTTACCAGACATTCTTTTCAATCTGCTCGTTCATCAGGCCAATAGCATGGAACTGTAGAGAGTTGCTAATGTCTAACACAGCAAAACAGACAGCCTGCATATAGTAAGTGAATATGTGATTTTGAGAAGAGGGGATAACCTTATGAGACACAAAGAATTCACGTAAGTTGGTACAAGCTGGGACGCCATTTTAGGGTAAAATTGGACTTCAGACAACCTAAAATTCCAAAATAGTCTACATTTAGCTCACTCCGGCTTGGGATGTCCAACAACCCAAATCACAGGCTCCTAGATCAGGGCTCAGCAATACAGAATATCCTACAGGCTAAAGGGCGAATGCAGAACCATGGCAGGGAAGGTATGTTGTGACAAATGTAAGGAACATCTTGTAACTCACAAAGTTTGCAATGGCAGGGCAGCTGTTCCATCACTGCCCCAATAGCACGTAGGTTAAACTAATGTTTCATTTTATAACTAATTACACTGGAAGCCTTCATGGTAAATTAGGTATATCCAACAAATACAAGAAACAATATTATGAGGTGAGCAGATCATAGCAAGTCAAAATCAACAATCGACCAGAGTTGATCAGGCATACAAAGATCATTGCTAGAAGTGATGCACTGATCTTAGTGTTAAAAGTGCTACTTAAAAGTCTAATCACATGATGCCATCCACGACGTATATAACATAATAGTAAACAGTGTATTACATTTTCATAAATAAAGCCATGAAGGCAGTTACAATCTTTATCAAGCAGTGGCCAATTTTTTTATACATTTTCATAAATAAAGCCATGAAGGCAGTTACAATCTTTATCAAGCAGTGGCCAATTTTTTTAAGAGCAGCCCGCTGCACAGGCATCCCCGTGTTAACGCAGACTCGCAAAGTCTGGGGAAAGGCTACAGCCAAAGGGTGTAATGTATACAGCTAATTACATCAGTGGTTGTTTCCACATCTTGAGACAACTCAATCGTTGCACCAAGGCTCTCCTTCTGACTAATTTTTTAACAAAATAAATAAATAAATAAACTTACAGTATTAAAGGACACCAATCTGCTGAGCAGGTCAAGCGTGCAAAGAACTTCCTCCTTGTTATTCAAGTACACATCTTGGGCCAAACGTAGGAGCAAAAGAAACACCCCAGATGGAGCATACTAGAAGAAGATTTTGTCAGCATAAAAATGAGGAAGTTTTATGTTGAGATATGAAGCCCACCCCAAAAAATAATATAATCTTCAACTACACTTTTAACTGTTGCAAAAATTTCATAGTCATTATTATCCACTATAATAATAACCATCATAGAATTCTCCTTACTGTACACATGATTTTAATTTTTTCTGAACAAAAAGGTTATCATCCAATTTCATCTAATCTAATTGAACATCCTAATTTTGACAAGTAAAAGAGGAGGGAGGAAGGAGGAG
>NC_029787.2:10035348-10038569 GCF_000816755.2 Arachis ipaensis
GAATAACACTTGAGACTGAAAAGATATGTCATGGTCACCAAATAATTTATAGAGAATTTTACACATTTTGCTAGTTTGGGACAGGCGAGCAAGTACAATCATCAAATTAAGTATAAATAAAATAAATACCTAAAATCAGCAGTGGTGACATTCAAGCAAATGACTTTTAACATTATTACAACACAGTATGTAAAAAATAAATAAAATCTTTCTTTCAGGAAGTCAGACCAGCCTCACTAATGTGATCAATTGGCAGTGTTTTCAGGTTACTGGATATTCCAGACCTATCCTTTCCTAAGGCAAACAACAACAATAATGACAACAACAAAGCCTTATCCCACAATGGGGTCGGCTACATGGATCAAACGATGTCATTGAACCCTATTATGTAGCATGTCTATAGTAAGACTGTTTAGAGGTAAATCTCCTTTACTAAGGCAAAGAGGAGACAAAATAGCAATATTACATAAGCAACATATAAGAAATAAAATGTATAAATCATCACCTCCCATCGCACGAGGGCAGTATCCTCTCCAACAAATTTCAAGACACGCCCACGAGTACCAGGAGGAATAAAAAAACCCTCAACTCCAGGAACTTGCACTGCCTGTCGTGCCTCAACCATATGAGAGGCATCATCTACCTGTGAATCACTGCTAATCTCGAACAAGGATGATACACCAACAGACTTATCTAGAAAGTTATACCTGTTGTAAAAATGTACTAAGAATCATTTCCAACAACTGTGGAGAAACTAGGTACTGTTGTCTTTGAGAGGCCAACGGCAGTGTCATTCCAATACATGAATTATATATACTTACACACATTCTGCAGGCCAAGTGCCTTCACAGAGGGATGACAAGAGCCGTACAAGTTCAAGTGTCCTGACAGGGAACTCGCTCTCCAGGTTGTAAAGAAGACACCGAACTGGACCATCAATAAAACTTTCCTTATCCCAAAACTGAGTACATAGTGACTCCTGAAATTTAACGAGCAAGGTTCTTAAATCAATAATTGTTCACTAACAGATATCATGCTATTGAAGCAGCGAATGACCTGAAGAACAATGATTATACATCCAAACCTCTCCATGGTAGATCTTGCAAAGAATATCCAGTATCAAAGCAGGGTTACCGTCCTCTAGCTGTACCAATTTTAGAGCAGATCAAATGAGAAAGTGATACATAATCTCCTTAAAACAAACTACAGATTTTACAATCCATACCTGAAGGTTGACCTCATAAGATGCAATAAATGCAGATATGAATGTCCTCAAGACACTGCGATAACCAGATGCTGGGCCCTAAATGGAAGTGAAAAATTATTAGCTGTACAATAATTCAGATGGCAGACCACAAAACAAAATTATGAATAAATAAAGTACAGGTACAATATCGATATTATGTGTATCGATATTAAAACATATCATGCCTATTTTGCTAACAATAAGCATAATTCAGCCAAATAAATGGTTGAATGCTTCAATATAAAATATTTTTAAGTGTAGAAAATCAATGTTTGACAAAATTTATCCACTACATCACATTATGCTACCGAACAAAGAATGACGTACATCATACTCCTTGAAGATGTCACACTCAAGAATTTCAAGACAGTAACTTAAGAATCCAGCCTCAAAGGCTTGACGAACATAACCAATGTGATCAATCTCCTGAGTGAAGAGCAAGAAAAGAGGTTATCTTTGTAATACAAAAGCTCATGCTTAAGTCATCAATAAACAACAATCTCACATATAACTCAACCACATACCATTAGCTCATTGGTCCCATTTTTACCCGGAAGTGTCAAGAGCAGATAAAGAAATACTGCCCAAGCTAGAACAAGAGGACCAGCTTCATTCATTTCAAAACCACTGAAAGTAGAAACTAGTGCATCGATCTCTTGGACATTATTCAAGGAAAAAGAACACACACCCTTCCTGTAAAAGCAAAAAGAGATTTTTACCGCACTTAACAAAAAAAATATATTTAGTTCCTAAAAGAAAAATAAAGAAAAAAATCATAAAATAAAAGCAGTCTAGTATAATATTAAGAATACCACATCCATTTCACCAAGAATGTAGAATTTGACTGAAACCCACCATCAAACCAAAACAATAAATAGCACTACACCATACCAACTCATAAGCAAACATTCCTATCCAAGGCATACATCATAGCAGCAATAGGCAAGACCAAAGAACCCTCTCAAAAGAGTCACAGAAATAAAGGCTTTGACGATCATAGCACAATAGACTTCGCTGAAAAACAGAACAGAAGTATATGAAATTTCTTGATGATTTGAGAGAAATCTGGTTATCGAACGAAATATCTAGGTATGGCAACAAGGCAAGTCCAAAAGAATGAATATCTGCCTCATGGTTGCCTAAGACCCCAACACATTATTGTCAACAACGATTTTATTTTAGGTTCCAGATAGAGAATGAGACCAAAAATTCAGCCAGTCATTGCACCAAAAATAAGGTTTTTCAAATTATGGACAAGCAAATAGTGTTTCATTGGTTGACCTATAAGAGTAAAAAGAACATACCATCCCACAATGTGTTGCTTCATAAGTAAAAAAGCAAAATAATCAAGTAGGCTGACCTATAAGGTCTTTCATCATGAACCATTTGAAGCATATTCTCCAAGTTCAGTGTTTCTATTAAAATAAGAAGCAGCTGAACTTTAGTATGGTAAGACAACTGTTGTGCTTCTGTAGTTATTGCCAGCTTCCCCAAGTTATAGTCACCAAGTAAGATCCCCTGGATCCATGAAGATTTCAGGATTAGATTATGAAGATATCACATAGCAAACTAATCAAAAGCATAAGTGTAGTAATATACCTTGTAAAGAGAACAAAACCTCTTCCATATTTCAGCACTACATGTACAAAATGAGTCATAGTATCCAAGAAAAAGGATATCTAAAATCAAGTTGTCTTCAATTAGAATCTCCTCAGACCACAGAGTAAAAAGATCAACATCCTTCAAGCATTCGACAATTTGCACATGTTGAGTCATTAAGAAATTAATATTTAGGTCATTAGAGCATTTACGTCATGAAGAAAGCAAACACGGGCAGAGAAAAATTCACATTAGAAGATATTGTTCAAACATGGAGTGTCTCACTTGCTCTATAGTGTATACTTTTATAGCATTCCAAGTCTCATAGACATGCACCAAACTAATCAACAACGCGCACAACGATAGCAAGAACACA
>NC_029787.2:10038577-10044184 GCF_000816755.2 Arachis ipaensis
GAAAAAAAAAAAAAAAAGGACGTAACACAAGAACGATAGGATTCAGCTAGCAGCCTAGCCCATGGAGAAGAAACATACCATTTGTTCGGGGAAGCTGCAAGACAAATGGTCCTCGAAGAATGATACTAACTTACTTTCTAGCTGATTATCAAACAGCTTTTTTGCCTCCTCCCTAACAATATTGTCTTCAGATATAGAACCAATATAAACTACATGAAGAGTCAAAAGCCAAAATAACATCAACTAGAAAGTTCAACTAATAGAAGCCAGAAAAATGAAAATATTCAATAAAACGATAATTCGATACAATATAAATGTGTGCATGCCTGCACACATGCACACGTGAAGCATTTGCAGTATGTCTGCACTTTCCAGAACACAAAAAACAGACAGAGCAAGTATTGTATGGTCATAAAAACATCATGATATATACTTACTAGCATGCATGAGAATCCACCTTATGCACTTCAGCAAGCATTGTCGCTCCATGTAATATTGAATCAACATCTCCACAACATAAAGGAAATGAAATCTGAATCAGTAACTTAAAAGCATCAGAAATTATAAGTATAGTTGACAATAGCTATCCCAATATTTTACTAAAAAAATCCCCAAGAATCATCCAACTCGAACCAGACCTTATAATGTTTGGAAGAACCTAAAATGCCTAATTTGGACCAAATCAAGTATGTAACGAAGGCAATACAAAGAGACAAAATATGATTAATAATTAAAAATAAATTGTTTGTAAACAACAATTACAAGAATTGGAATAAAAATGGTTGTAGATAGATGGACCATAGAGACAGGGTGCAACAATTGACCAAGCCTTGTCCCAATAGGAAGATTAAATTCTAAATTGTCTAAATTAAGCACCCAAGTGATTCAACTAGTGAAACAAGACTACGTGTCGTTGTTAACTAATTCTTCTACCTGGAGTTTTCTTTGTCTACTTATACCTATTGGACTATGTTCAACTTGATCTACTCTCCTTATAGCACATCCTTAGGTCATCTACACATATGACCAAACCATCTAAAATGATCTTCTACCATATCTTTTACACTACCACTAGGTGAAACCACAAATTTCTCCCTAACCCATCAATTTATAATCCTAACTCGGCTAGTCACTATGCATCATCCATCCAATGCAACATTCTCATATCTGCAACACAGTTTATTTTCTTGTTGGTTTCTTGCCATCCAACATTCAATTGAATACTACCTCACAAGTGTTAAAGCTGTTCGGTAAAAGCTTTACTTAAACTTGAGTGGTACTTTTCCATCAGAAATAACACCCAAAGCTCTTTTCATTTATTTTCATCCACCTATTCACCTAACTAGATTCCTACAACCACACATCCCGCTACATTGATGGCAAATAATGTATAAGTACATATTCAAGCATTTTAATCAAGCTCATCGTGTTATCCGCAAGACCTAAAGAAGAACATTAAATTTAAACATCTAGCAAAGTACAAATAAGTAACTTGAAAAAATGTGTACATGGTTGTAAATCTTTACGAATTATGTCAAATCTTCCAGCTTTCAAGTTCCAATTGCTAGTGTCAGTCTCAAACAATAAACGTCAACACAAAATTTGAAAAAAAAAATTATAAACGAAAAATTCATAATATTGATGGTAAAAAATACAAGTGGAAGAAGGATAAGAGGTCCTCCATACAATAGCCAAACAAAACGGTAACTTTAGAGAATCCTTCCGCTTATGACTTCACACAATTTAATAAAGTTAATTGCGCAACAATTGGCCACTGTCAAAGTCAGCATCTAACTACATCTATGTTATAAAGGATAGTAGGTAGGGGACTGAATGACACTAACCATGTGAAGAAACTCTGGAAACATCAAACTAGGAGCCACACTGTTATTTTTAATGGACCTTTCCACAAGTATGTATGATTGAACCTCATCTAGTAGCTGAAACAAAAAACAGAGGCGCGTTAAAAAACACCAAAAACTTGTCCATCCAGCAGCACCGCAATCTCAGAAGTCAGAACAACATTACTTGCCATGAACTTTCAAAGTTACAATTCCAAAACATAATTAAACTTGCCTATAAGCAATTCAGATACTCCATATCATAACTAATAATCCAAACCAAAACTATAACGCGATGATGATAACATAAGCAAGCAAGCAACTCACCAAGTAGGAGCTAATCTGGAGAGCTTTATCTTTGAGCTCAGGTTGAACTGTGAGCTCGTGAGATCCAATTTTCAGCTTCTTCGAGTTCAAAGCTTCCTTTGACTTCTGACTCGGGGGCTTGAAGCGCAAGAGCAAGTCAGCGAACCACGAATGGTTTTCCTTCAACTTCTTCGCCTAAATTATACCAAAAAAACAAAAAAGGCAGAATGAATAATTGAGGTAAAAGCACAATTTTATACACGCAAACTGGAAAGAGAGAGAGAGAGATGAGGTTGTACCAAATTTGGTGGAAGATCTGAGGAGGGGGATAAGTTTTCGAGCTGAGTGAAGAAGAGAGTGAATGAGTCCCACCAGAGGGAAGCGTCGACGGAGCAGGTTTCCGCCATTGTTGAAAGAAAAAGAAGAAATGTAAAACCCTAACACTATAAAGTATAAAACCCCTGAGAAATGGAAACAATATAGATTTGATTTTTCTCTTTTCGCGCTTACTATACTCTGTGACTTTGAGACACTGCTACGAGGTCACACTGTTATACACTTGTACGGGTAAACTAAAAAGGGTCCATCTAGTGTACAGATGTATTTTGGTACAGATTTACAGATTTTTGTTTTTATTTAATTGTTTATTGATTTAAAAACGTATCACTAAAAGTGTTGCTTAAAGAAAAAATGTTACCCTTAATCGTTAACTTGGCTCTAATACCAATTTTTTAAAGTCAACTTTTCTTTTAATTTTTTTTTCGAAATTTCTATTAACTCTAAATTTTTTAAAGTCAACTTTTCTTTTAATTTCTTTTTCGAAATTTCTATTAACTCTAAATATTAACTTTTCATATTTTACTTTGAATAAGTTTATAGTTTGTATGGATTCGATTGGTGGTACTTTATTTAAATAATTTACAAATTCATAATCAAAAGTGTTGACCATTTCTACTATTACTAGGTATTTATAATTCTGATTTCAATTTTATATTTTTTTTTCAATCTTGTTTTAGTTTATAATATTCTTTTTTGCATGGATTATTGTATATAAAATCTTTTATCTATTTGTCTTTTTCTTTAATATAATTTCTCAAATCTTCAAAAACTTCTTTTATTTCTACACTTTCTGTTGTTTCTAAATATCTTTTTAATTTTTCAACTTCATTCTCCATTTTTTCTTTTAACAGCTTTAATTCTTTTAAGTCATAATATGGTTTTCCAGGCATTTATAAATTTTTTAAGTTTAACTCCAACTTGTTTATATTTATTTTTATTTCTATTCTTTTTATTATAAGGTCATCAATTTCGATCTGAAGATTATTTAATTCCCTTTTATACTCCTTTATTTTACTTTTTAATTTTTTCGCCCTTTTTCTTTTTATTTTATTTTCTGGTCTTTTAATCTTTGTATGCTTCATTATTTATTTTAGAATTTCTGCAAATTCTATCATCGATTCATCACTATTTTCTAGAGATTCTATTAATTTTTCTAGCTCTTTAACTTCTCTTTTCAACTTGTCATAGATTATTTTTAGAGCTTCAAATGCTCTTTGATTTATTTCAGAAAACTGTAAATAATTCAACCGATTTTCTCTTTCAAAGAGCTCTTGTTTCTTGTCTTGATAAGTTACATATATTTTTTCTTTATTTATTGTCATAATTTAGTGTTTAGGGTTTCATTTAATTTTTCGACCTTTTTTGTTAATTCTTTTATTTCAGAATTTTCTTCTTTAATCTTTAACTTAGATAAACTTAAAAGGCTATTAATTTTAGATTCTCTTATTTGAAAATTTGATGAAACTAATTTTCCTGATGGTTCTTTTAATAATAGAACTGGGTTTTCAATAGCTTTATATTTTGGTATTTCTGTTTTTACAATTTTCTGAAATAATTCATCGACATAAATTCTTTCTCTGTTTTTAAATATTATAATATGATGGCTATTTGTTAAAGCATAATTTATTGCCTATGTAATTGAAAATGGTTCATCGTCTTGTTCCATTAGATTCTTTCTGTGGAATTTATAAGCCAAACTTATAGATCTTCCAAGATTTTCAGTTGATAAAGGTATAGCATATCCAAGATGGGCATTAAATTTAACATTTACGTTTGCCAAGTTTCCATGAACAATTCCAATTATTTGATCTATTGGGTCATCAGAAATTCTTTTGTCACAGATTGCTAAGCTTATTGGTGAATTAATTCCTTTCATATATGTAGATTTGATTAAGACTTGTATAGTACTAATATGAATCCATCCAATTTTAGATCTTTTTTGTTGATCCTTAATTTTCTCAATCTGTTTACTCAATTCTTCATCATTTATCAAAGCAATTTCAAGTTCTCCATTGGCGGATTTTATCTTTATAGGGGCTTCTAGTTGAATTTTTTCATAGTATATTATATTTTTTCTATTAAAAACTTCTTTTAAAAGATTTTGTTTATTAAAATTTTCATTTGATTTGAGATTTAATTCTGTTTTTAGAACAGCCTGTTTTTCATTATCTAATAAAGCAGTTAATCTATAATAATCAGATTCTTCTGTTAATTCTAAACTTTCTAAATAATTCATAATTGAAAGACTAGAATGAAGATGTACCTTTCTGGAGAAAAACTTCCTTTATTTAGTATATTTTACATAAGGTGTTTTTATCTCCAGAGGGGAGATTGTAGATACTAACTCCAGAGGGGAGTTTAGAATTATTTTTCCCTAAGGGAATTCTTTCTCAGACTATAGAATCGCCTCGGCAGCTTCCTCCTCGCTCTCCTAGCATATGAGTACTCTTAGCCTCCTGCTTCCTATTGTCTGATACTTCTACAATTGCCTAAGCAACCTATTTATAATTGTTGGGTTTGATGGACAATTCCCATCCTTACCTTTCTTATGACGTCATTGTTTACGTCATTGTTTGTTCTCTTGCACCAGTTACATTGTTGGTGCTCTATGACCTAAGTGCTTACGTCACTATGCAATAGTGTTGAGAGATGCTTCAGATGCACTATCCTCCTCTTTTATCATGTGACTCTCAGATGCATTGTCTTCTTCCTTCATCATGTGAGTTGATTCCGTTTCATTATTGCTTTTTTCAGATATCTCTAAGGCACATAGCTGGCACTTGTGGTCTTCTCTGTCTTTTATCAAATAGCAGAGATTTCTCTTTATCCCTTCAGGGAGCTTTTCCAAAAGTCCAGATAAGTTGTAGAATGCTGATTCAAATTCCACCAAGAGTCTCATCTCTCTTTCTTCAATTTCATTTCTTTTACTGGACACAAGTAGAGTATTTCTACTTTTATAATTAATCCTTGTGTGAGATTCCTTCGTTATTTTTTGAGTTCTTTCAAAGACCCTTGCTAATGTGCTGGCTAGCCTTCCTTGATGACTGTAAATTGTTAAATCTTGAATCTGATCAATTGGTTGAAAATTTCCTGGGAAGACGGACATGAATATTACTTGGTG
>NC_029787.2:10047550-10049320 GCF_000816755.2 Arachis ipaensis
CTTATAGCTCCTTTAGTATGAAATCCTATGTAATTCCAAATGTCTCTTCCAGACAATTCACTAAGTTTTGGATTAGTAAAGGCTTCTAATAAGAAGGAATTCAACCAGTTTTCGAAAATTTCTTTTTCATCCTTTTTACAGTCTAAATCGAGTATTCTTTCTCCTTCCATTTCCTGGATTTTAGGAACGTATTTTGATGGTATTTTTGTATATTTTGAATCTTTATTTATAAACCTTTTTTTAAAAGCATAATTATCAAAACCTATTTCCCATTTAAATTGAGATTGATTATCCTTAGATGTTCCAGCTTCATTTTTTACTTGTATTGGAATTGCTGGTTCTTCGTCACTTGAATAATCTAGGATGTGTTCTTCATTTTCTATATTTTCAGAATTTACTAATTCTTCTTCTATTTGAAATTCCTGTTCCATAATATTATTTTCTCGAGCCATTTTTAATTGTTTAAAAAGCATTGTAACTTCTTCTAATTTTTCTTCAATATTCATAATTTTAGTGGTGGTTTTACTTTTAAATCTGTTATGTTGATTATATTTTGAAATTTTTCTTCTTTGGGATTCTCTTTTTTCTTATTTCTTTGAAATTTTATGGATACTAATATTTCTTCAAACATATCTACTATAGAATTTAATTGTGGGTTAAAAGTATGATAAAGATGTGGGGAATCATTTCCATGGTAACATTTCTTAGAAATTCCGTGTGAAAAATAAGTTTTTTCAAGTTTTTGAAGTCCTTCAATAAAACTTATAGTAAAATAAAGATTTTGAGAAAAATCATTTTGTATTGATTTTAAGAATTCGGTGTCATTACAGTTAACATTGGTTAAAATCATTAATTTTTGATCTATTAATTTTGATAACTTAATTATTTCTTCTCTTAAATCTTCTAATTTACTTTTTTCCATTAGGTGACGCTTTTCTTTGTGAAGAGTTACGGTTTAAAGTGAAAAGTGTGGCTTTAAAAAGTGTGGTGTAAGCATATCTTTAAATCTGTATGACTTTTTGCTCTGTATACTAAAATTCACTAACTAAAAAATGTTCACGACTTTTTAATAATAAAAGAACTCACACATTATTTTAACTTTTTAAGACGTGATAAAAATATCTGATTATTAAAAATAAAATTTTAATAAAATCTTGTTAATTATCAAAGTTGAAAAGTTTATAAATCAAATGTTTATTCTTTTTTAATATATCTTTAAATGAAATATATAAATATTATACGAGACACAAAATTAAGTTGTTAGTCAATTATTAAAAAAATATTTTAAATTATTTTTGTGACGTTTTAAAATATTATTAAGATATTTTATTGGTATAAAATTTAAAAAATATTTTTGCCGATAATTTTGATAATTCTAAAACATTTTTAATATTTTCTCTGATTTTTTATATTAAAGTATTCTTTTCTCTCTTTGGTTTTTAAAACTTTTAAAAATACTAATTTACTTTAATTCCTAATATTTTAAATAAACTGTAATTCTATTTTTACTCTTTCCATTATCTCTTATCTCAGTTTTAAACCATTAATGCAATCCTCTCTTCTTTTTCCTCTCTTTTCAAACACAACCATAACTGCATTCTCACCATAAAGAAAATTCGGGTATAAAGTGCCCTTAACAACAGTGGTTAAGAGAGTAAATTAAGAAAAGTTTGGCTTTCTCAACATATTTGATACAATGAAACTTAAAAATAAATATTATTTTGTATTTTTTATTAAAAAAAATATTTTGTAGTATTTTTAATTAATATC
>NC_029787.2:10049510-10065539 GCF_000816755.2 Arachis ipaensis
GAAGGTGTATAGTTTGTAAAAAAATTTTAAATTTCAAAAAAAAATTATATTGTAAAATAATTTTGATGTAAGTTTTAGTATAAAATTCTCAATAATGTATTAATTATATATTTGGTCGAAAATTGTTATCCTGGGTATGTAGTAACCTATTGTCCAACAATAAATTCTTAAATAAAATTTAAATATATGGTAAATTAGTTCTTATATTATATTTTGGTACATACATGTTGTGAATTTCGGTATTTGTGGAACATTTTATTTTAAAAAATTGCAATATTTTTTTTCTCCGAGGATAGTTACTCTGAAATGGGAGTAGCACAGCAAATTAATCATACTGCTCAAGTTGTTCATCAATTAATACACTTGATTGCAAGCTTGTACAAATAATTAATCGAACATATATCCATCAATTTCTGTTTCCACTTTCTCACCCTTCATTCATGATGATGCTCTTCGAATTCTACATCCCTTGGAGGCTTACAATTTATTATTTGCATTTAAATACATCATAAAAATCCTTGATGATACACAAAGAAAGAAAAGAAACAAAGACATGAAGAATTAAACCATGCATGCATGCAAATTAAGTTGCCAAGCCAACAACAACAACAACCTAGTTCTGCACAATGGCTAATAAAATGGAACTATGGATTAGAAGGAGAGAAAGGTGGGAGTGGAGGCCATTTTCCAAACTTGGGGTGATGGTGGAAGAAGGACTTTGGAGGGAGCTTAGGAAGGGGTGGACATGGAGGCTTCTTGAAAGGTGGCAACTTTGGAAGAGGAGGAAGAGGCTTCCATGGTGGAAGCTTTGGTAGTGGAGGAAGAGGCTTCCATGGTGGAAGCTTTGGTAGTGGAGGAAGAGGTTTCACAAATGGTGGACATGGTGGTTTACCAATAACTACTGGTGGTGGCTTGTAAATTGGAACAGGAGGTGGAAGAATCTTGGGGGGAAGAGGTGGAAGAATCTTGGGAGGAAGAGGAGGACATGATGGCTTTGGAACAGGTGGAGGAAGAGGTTTAACATATGGTGGTGATGGTGATGGTGATGGTGGAGGCTTAGTCTTTGGTGGAGATGGTTTTGGTGATGGTGGAGGCTTGGTCTTTGGTGGAGATGGTTTTGGTGATGGTGGAGGCTTTGTCTTTGGTGGAGATGGTTTTGGTGATGGTGGAGGCTTTGTCTTTGGTGGACATGGCTTCTTGGGAGGTATAACTATTGGTGCCGGTGGCGATGGAGGCGGCTTCGGCTTCTCGACCTTTGGTGGTGGACATGGCTTCTTGACAACTGGCACAGGTGGAGGAAGAGGCTTCACAATTGGAACTGGTGGTGGAAGAGGCTTCACAATTGGAACTGGTGGAGGAAGTGGTGGTTTCTCAATTGGAACTGGTGGAGGAAGAGGTGGTTTCTCAATTGGAACTGGTGGTGGAAGAGGTTTTTTATAGATAGGTGGAAAGAAAGGGTGAGGGTGTTTATGGAAAATCTTTGGTTTTGGTGGTAATGGTGGAAATTTCTTATGAGGAATTGGAAAATGTGGAACTGGTGGAAATTTCTTGTGAGGAATTGGAATATGTGGAAGCTTAGGCAAGTGAGGGTGTTTGAAAAGAGGGTGGTGTTTGAATAGAGGGTGGTTAAAGAGAGGGTGTTTGAACAAAGGCCAGAAGAATTTTGAAGGGCATGTAACTGATGAAAACTTCAGTTTTCCAACAGTGCTAAGTTTTGATTTGGTGAGAACTATTTTAGAGTGGTGAAGGCCATCATCATCATGTGCAGGGCATGGTGCAGCTTTTGCACTATGCAATTGAGCATAGCACTCTTCTTTGACTTCACCATCTTTTACTATGTCCTCTGGAATTGTTACTTTGAAGTTCCCATTCTTGTCAAACTCACCTTCACCTCTTCTTTTGAAGTCTCCATTTGATACTTTGCAATCTATACTCACCTTTAATCCTGAAAGATATAAAGTTCATAAGATTCTGCATATATGTTATGGTTCTCTTATAGTAAATATGAACATGCCACAAGATTGTACACATGACAGGTTCTCTACATATTCCAAAGTACTAAAACACTTAAATTGGTATGAATATATTATATGGTAACTTATTTTTTCATTATTTACAAAATAGTATAAGAAATAAATCATTCAGATATTTTGTATGTATTATATAAGATAGTATAATAACTGTGTATACCAGAAAATGCTTGTTCTATGTTAATATTATTCTCCTTGCAATCTGTGCATTCTCCAATTCCAACTACCTCCAATGTACTTTGGTCTCCATGGCAAAATCCAAGACCCAAAAAAAGCACTGACAACAAGAAGCACACAAGTGCTCCTTGATGCCAAGTGAAAATCTGCATTATATTGATGGAACTGCAATAATGTCACAGTTCCCAGTAACACTAATAAGAAGCTATTAAGGTGAGTAAGTGTGTGATAAGATTGAGATTCACATAAGCTAAGCTTATTATATATATACATATAAATGTTGGGTATTGTATATCTTCTAAGTTAGGCTCACCGACAATGAAATTAAGATCATCACATGGTTCAAGGGACCCTGTTTCTGACTACATTACACAGAAAGAAAAAGACATTATTAAGGGCATGTGTAGCAGTTTCCTTGCAAAGCAAATGGCATTATCTTTCATTGAATGTGTTATGAACTCTCAACCATACAGCTAAGTGTATCTTAATGTCAAACATCTGTTTCAACCTACTTTAAAGGTCTCTAATAAATGCATTTCGTCACTTGTTAAGTTTACTTCATAGTGTTTAATGTGTTGACAAGGAGAAAGAACGGTTTATGCTTTCTGGTACTCTTCACAAGTGAAAAAGGTTGATTTGTTTTACTCTCAACTTTTAACAGAAAACAGAAAGTATAACATAACAGGAAATTAACTAAACCAGTTAACATTAATCTCTTAACTAAGACTATGTTTGACAAATGTTGGTAATTCAATTAAGAAAAAAGATAAATGGCAACCGAAGGTCAAATAAAACTTTGAGGTGTTTCAACTTTGAAGTTCCAAAAGATGAGGTGGCGTGAACCACATGCTTCAACTAATTCCTTAGTTTTCATCAACTGTATCACATGAAGTTTTATGAGAATAACAGAAAGGATTATGAACAAAGTGATGCTTCTGCATTCGAGCATAATAAAGACAACATGATCACACATGCACCTGTATAAATTTTTTCATGTAAAGTAGTTGATTATGCTGACCAACTATAATATGATTGAACCACTTAAAAGAAAAGAGAGAATAGGAAGATGCATAATTCCTTGTGAAGAATAGCCCTTAGTCTTGTGACTATTGATAGGGAAAAAAAAGGCTACTGTTACAAAAGTTGTATTCCACAATAGCTTGATGCNNGAAATATCACCTATGAGTCAATATAGCCTTTAAAAGATACCACATTGAGTAAAGTTGATCCTCTCTTTAATTTTAGGTTAATGTATCCTGATAATTACGAATATGCAAGATAAATTTTTCTCAAAAATAAAAAAACAATGAGTCAAGTTGTCTTTTTTGTTAAATTTTTACTAAATGTGTTATTGATAGTTGTCCACTTATGAACTAAAATTTGTCACATTACGATTTTAAGGTGCTATATGACATTTAACAAGTGGGGATGATCCCATAAAGACGTAAAACGTCTTTTTTGTAAAGACGTTTATGTGTCGCATTATTATTGAACGTATTAATAAATCGATTATTTTTTAATTTCTTAACAAATTAGAATAAAACCGATTTTTTTTAATAACAATAACAAAATCTATTTTTTTTAGAAATTTAATTGTATTTTTAAATTTTTAGGGATTTAAATGTCCGCAAAACAAAAAATTAGAGATATATTTGTTTTTTTATAAAAAAATTTAAAGATATTCGATTTAAATTGTGTAATTCGATCGGATCAAATCGGGTCTAATAATCATAATACAGACAATTGAGTTTATTATTGTTGCTATAATAAATCGATTTTGTTCTAGTTTATTAAAAAATAAATTATTAACCGGTTTAATAAAAATGTCCAATAATAACATGACACAAAAAGACATTTTTAGTATCTATTAAAGTGGTCTCCTAACAAGTGACGTGCATGTAAAAATTAAAAAATTATTAGAATAATCAATTTAACACACATTGGTATTGTTTAGAGACCAAATTCAAAGCCTGATTTTTTTTATGAACCAAATAGACTTAAACCTTTGTAACTTCCATCATAAGTTTATTTAACCTGAGCCATATTAGTTTAGGTTTAACAATTTATTTTATTTTATATTTTAAAAAGTAAAGTGTTATACAATTTATTCAAATTTAAAGTTCAGTCTTACTATAAGAAATCAGAACAAGCTAAGAATATTTACTTCCGTGACAAATATGTAATAGTGGGAAAATAGTAACTTTTTTTTTTTAATGTGAATTGTCATCAAATATGTCATATGTTGGTTCTCTATTATATGTCAACGGTTACTAATAACATCATCGGATTTTAAATCATTGAAAACAATTAGATTGTTCGTTAATTACTCTTGAAAAACTAAATTCTAAAAGTAGTTAGGTAGAATAGGCAGATTATGTTATAATAATTAATTTATGCATATATACATGGTTTGTATAGTTATCTATTTCGCAGGTAGCTATGTAAGGAATAATGTACAAATTATATATTTTGAAGAGTGAAGTTAAATATAAAGTTGACAATTTTAACTAAATTTTTAAAAAGGGTATGCATTGCATATGATGTATTTTTTTTTTCTATTATAAAAAAGACAATTTTTATTCTTGAAAAATATTTTTTATCATAATCAATAAGACTTATAATTTAATATCCTAGTCTTTTATAAGGGTTCAAATGCCTTTTAGGCTTTTACTCTCCAAGATAAAAAGGCTAAAATCTATAAGATATTTTTTCTTGTTATAATTAATAATTGCCACTATTTTAGTTTCTAGGTACACCTATTTAGATATTTCATAGACATTCGTTGTTGCCATGATTATGAATTATGATCCATCTTTTCATTATGATTTTTTTGGATATATGATATAGTTATAGGATTGCAAAACTCTATCAATTATAGAAATAAAATTATGACGTTTTGCTAATTTCTAGTGAATTATTCTATAGAATTGGCTATCACTTTCCAAAGAATCTAAACTTGCTTATGCTATTTATAGTCTTAAATTAATTTTGCTAAGTAGCTAAAGCCTCCTACTATGAACGGCATTTATTAAATATAAGCTCAAGTATAGCACATGATAATAGTTAGATGTAATTTTCATTTCAGGTTCTAAAACTGGAGGATAAGTCAATTTGATTTAAAAATAATCCATTAAGATCTCAACTTTAAAATAATGTGACCCATGTTAACATTTAGGCAAATTTTTGTCTCACAACTTTTAGTATAGTGATAGTTAAATACCACCATAACATTATAATGGCCAGTAGACATGGTCAATATAGTTTTCGAATTGAATCTTGTGATTTAGTTAGTGTCTACTAATTTTAATTTGATTAAGTAATATGAACCAAATTAAGATATTATACCATAAATAAAATTAAAAAATATTATGTATATATTAAAAATTAGTTACTAAATCAGTTATTATATATTTTGTGTATAAATATATGTATTATTTAACTTATTTTTAATATGTATTTTATATTTCAACTTGTATTTTAGTAATTAATTTTTAATGTACACGTAACAAGATTGAATAAAATATATCCACATTAAGTGAAGAGAGATGTTGGTTGAAAATTAGGCATTGGTCAATAGAAGTGGTTTCTTTAAAATGAGTAAAGTGACAATTAGGTTTTTGAGAATTTTGATATCAGACTAATTAGTTCATAAATAAAATAAAAATATTAATTAAATCCTCTATGATAATAAACAGTGGATATGTTATATTCTTCTGTTTACGGATACCGTTATCTACTAATGTGTCTCATTGCTGTCACAAAAACATGAGAATGATGATATTGTAGATTGTGAAACATTCATTGTCTTATGAATTTCCATGTAGATTGTGAAACATTCATTGTCTTATGAATTTCCATATAACTGTCGTTAATTACTCTTTATTTTATCATAAATCCTAACAAAACATGTAAAATTTTACTTCAAAAGTTATTATTCCATGACAATTCTCCATAAACATACATGTTAATGATAAATTGATAGAAAAAGATAACATATCCACTGTTTGCTTTTCTAGAAGACTTAATTAATACTCTTTTTTTCAAAGACTAATTAGTTTGAGATCAATATCCTTAAAGAACTAATTACCACTTTACTCGTTCAAATTGAAGACTGTCATTTTAAAAAATTAAGATCTGACTAATTTAAGAGACCAAAATACACTTTAGCATTATTAAAAAAATAGAAACATCAAATTTATCAAAATTTGCTATAATTAAGAGGCAAGTTCACTTTTAGTAGAGCCCTTTTTTTTTTTTAATTTAGTGTCAACTACGAGCTTTTTCAAAGTACCCAACCACCAGTATTCATATTCAGAAGAAACTATTACATGCCATGTCAGTTGCCTATAATAATTATTAATGAATGTAAAACAGAGGAAGACAGGGACCCGAAACCAGAAACCAAAATTCAAAGTTCACCACCCATAGTAAACGCGAAAAATATAGTGAAATCGAACATTATCTAACAAAAATTCTAACAGTAACAAAAGTTGTGCTATCCTTCCTAACTCGGATATGCCTGTTAGTTTTTCTTAGAAAAAAAAAAAAAAACTCAACTTCATTGGGATAAGTAAAAAAAAATGTAGAAACTTCTTTTAAACTACAACAGAGAAGGGCAGGACTTTCAGCCTAAATTTTAAAACTATTTCCTCATGCTCTCTTTAAAGTTTAAACTCTCCAATCTAATCTGAGTTACATGATTCTTCACTCCATGGTAGACTTTTGTGTGGCTGAAACTTGAAAGTATTTGTTCATCTACTTCTTCTTCTTTGATTTGTTTGCATTGGACTGAGCATATGCAGTTCCCTGGTGTCAAAAAACAGGAAATGGACAGATTTCAGAAGCCTAGCAATGTTTTATAGTATTAAGAAAAGTGAAGGAGGATAACAAAAACACAACTTTAAAACAGAACTGCAAGAGAGAGAGAGATGCTTGCATGCTCTTGAAGCACATTTTATTTGTTCTACAGGAACATTCACAGCCACTGATTTCTGATTTTTTATGTAACTTCTAGAAAATGTTATAAATGAAAAAAAAAGTGGCTATAAATTTTCCTAGAGCATGCATTAAAAATGCTGCAGGAGACATGGAATCCGATATATACGGCATTCATACAAACCTCGAGCCATTCATCCATTGAAGCATCTGTTGATCTAGTCCCAACTTCAACCTTTGGAGCCCTCTTTGTTTTCTGAGAAAATATTCATAACATTATCAGAAAGAGTATAAAAGTGGCTTGAGAGATAGACAAAAAGTTTAGAGATTTATTTTATAATTTAAATCATAATCAGCTTCGTTTCTCAATATTATATATGCTTGAACAAAAAAAAAAAAAAAAAACGTAAACAAGCCAATCTATATGACATCTGACACCATCCATATCAGTTAAAACAACACATTCACTAACATGATCTCTCCAAATAATGAATTAACTTGTGACCTCATGACATATGGTAGTTAGCAATGAACAAACAAATAAAAGTCCAACGATAAATCAGGACCAACGGAAACTCTGAAGCTACTGCGACTGGGATTAGCAATCCATTTAATATTGGATTACTTTTGAAAAAGTAGAGAGATTGTTAATACCTTAGATAGGTGTTGTATTTGACCATGAATCCATAGCCCCAGGAGGACGAGGAGGGCAATTCCAAGAGTAACAAGGAAGACAGATTCCATGCTAAGAAAGCCACCGGCCTCGGCAACTTCAATAGTGCCGTTAAAGAAGGTATTCTGGTAAGGATGCTGGTCTATCTCATACAAAATAGTGCCAACAAGGTCAAAAGTTCCAGGCTGCACAGAAGAAAAATAATCAGGTATAATGCGTATGTAACTGCTTTGTGATGTTCCGAGCAAGAAGCAAAAGTATCATTGACCTTCAAAACAATGGAAATACCTGCAAGAACTTGCTTACAGCAAATTCATATGGGAATGTAGCCTGTGCAGAAGCTGGCACGGTACCATTGTTGAAAACCTGAAATTACAACAAAAGTTTATACTTAAATCATATATGCTGGCTACCATTTCCAGAATCAGTATAGTCTTAATGACATGGTACAAGCCCTTTCGAGGGTCAGCTATGTAGTCATGGTACAAAGTTTCAACAACATATTAGCTACTAGATGAAAAAAGGAATTGCAGAAAATTGGAAAAGCTGTCAAAGCAGAGATATGTTTGGGTATTCTGAATCTCTAGCTTCAAAATGATAGGCTACCATATGGGATAAAAGGGACTCTGGAGAAAATAAAAAGGGAATGGGAGATATCATAACTAGTTCAAACCTGCTAAAAGGCCATTGGATAGAGATACCAAATAACACAATTTAAATTCTAATGTATGAAAATCAAACAATAGATGTATCAAAATCCAGTCTTTTAAGAAAACAAAACTTTGTTCTATCTTCCACCTTCTGTCAGTTATGTGCACCCACCCAAACAATACAGATCACAGTATGTGTTAAAAATTGCAACTACCCAACATTATATAAGTTTGCTTGTATTGCTACCCAGAACTAATTTTTGGAGTATTTGAAATTCTCAGTTTCAAAATAAAAACCTTATTCCCAATATTGACCTAAATTCTTGAGGGTCTCCACCATTTACATCATTTGGAAGCATAAGTTCATAACACCTAATGACCTAAACAAGCATGAAACTGAGAGTAATTTCGGAAGCATAGTCCTTGAATGCAAGCAAATAACCAAATTCAATGACAAATTATTACCTGAGCAGTAAGATTTTGGACAAGCAGACGATGATCAAACGGCAGGTGAACACTAGCCCTAATTGCAATGACATTCATGCTCGAATCACCTGTTTTCAGTCCATATAACAAATGAAATCAACTAATGGATGAGAACTTTATTTATTTATTTATTTATTTTTATTGCTTAAATGCTGGCCTCTAACAACAGGGAACTCAGAAACTATTAAGAAAAATGATGTAACATAAACTGAAGAAATGTTTATTTTTAAACGCGTGTTATAAGACAAAAATGAAAGGCACAATAGTAGGACAGAAATCTATAAGCAGGATACTGCATTGCTAAAATCACATGTATCAAAGTTTATTGTTACCATCATTTTTCAAACCAACAAGCAGTTCTGTCTCTTCTCCAGCTGTTATCACTGCATCATATGAAAAATAAAATAAAATCAATCCACAGTTGAAAAAATACAAATAAAAGAATACATTGAAAATCACATTTTTGTGGGATAAGCATAATGACTATTACGTCTTGCACTATTTTTCGGAAAAACACATATGGTATCAACTCCAGGAGCAGCAGGGAAGGTCGTTGCATCACCAAAATCTTGGACATCATCACCAACGATGCCAATATCATTTGATTCTTCAGTGGTAGTGTCCACAGCTTCATCTGAATCTGAATCAGACTGGCACCTAGCAACTAGCAAAGAAGAAAAGAACTAACTTCAATCATGGTCATGCACAGAATGCATAAAAACAAACATGCATACAAGTTATTTGTCAGTAGGGAATGAGAGCAAATAAACCAAAATATCACAGAGAGAGTAAAATACTAAAATACAAGCTCTATCAAGCTTATAATCAAAACCATGCTAACAGAACAACCATGCATATGAACAAAACCAGATAAATGTAGCATTCATTTAGTGGCATAAACGCTTCACGAGATTCATGATTCGAATTGAGAATTCGCTTTGAAAAATTCACTAACAAATCAACATCAAATTTATTTAAACGCTGCTGAATGTTTCCATAATTGGTCCTAAAATATAATGCCAGTAGTCAAGTGCCAAAAAAAAATTTATGATAAAAAAATTATATTTTTCACTATCCATAGCTCAATTCCTCAGAAGGGTAATGCGGTGCACTCGTATTAACAAAACAAAGCTGATAAAAAAAAAAAACAAAACAAAATCACGATTTCCAACAATGGTCATAATCCCAAAAAGTCAAAATTCAACGGAGCTAAAAGCAGATCAAAGCTCAAAACCGGAGCTGAAAAGAGAACCACTCGGGTAGCAATTAAAGAAAGAAAAAGTTGAAAGGAATCTTCATTTCCATGACAAATCCAATAACAGATCATGGCAACAGAAACATGCATGGATCGTAGTTCAAAAGCAGATCTAGATCTACAATTTGGGGGTAGCTGACCTTGAACGAAAGGAGAAGCGAGGAGGAGAAGAACGAGAGAGAAAATCCAGAAGGTTTTGACGGAAGCCATGAGTGAAAGGAGGGTCCTTTTCTTCTCCCTAGGGTTGGTGTTGGTGATGGTGGTGTTGTGATAAATGTGGAATTTTCAACACTCCGAAAGAAGCTTAGAGATTTGTAATGTTTGTGTTCGTGAGATTCATGTTTTTCCCAAATCACAATACGACATCAGAACAGTGTCGTTTCACTTGCGCCTGGTTTGTCACTCTCTTATTGGTCCATTTACGTGGCAATTAATGACTCTATTATCCTACTCATCGAAGAAGCAAAAATAGCAAATAAAGTATATAAAATAAAATAAATAAATGTATAACAGTATAAGATTCAATATTATGAGGTTTCAATTCAATCTCAATCCACCCTCCAATTAAAAAGCACTAAATTAGTTCGATCAAAATTAGAAAAATTTGGAGTTAAACTCCAAAGTGGTCCTGAGATTCCCGATTTGCACCAATTTAGTTTCTAACTTACCAATTGTACCATTTATGTTCCCGACTTTGTTAAAATTGCACCAGGGTCGTCCCTCCCCACATCTCCGACCAAATTGACTGCCGCCGGCAGAGACATGGCGCTGAGATGCCACGCTGGCGTAGATAACGGCTAGCTGAGGTGGCAATTGAAACTGTTTGACCCAATTTGGTCCCTATACCTAGTTTTAACCCTAATTTGTAGCATGACGTCGTTATCCCACTTCATCTTCTTGTCTCTGTCCAGCAACGTTTTTCTTGTCTCTGCCCAGCAACGTTCTTCTCATGCTTCCTTTTTGTTACTCGTGAAACTGAAACGAAAACCATGATTGGGTGTCCGAGCCAGGGTCAGGGAAGCTCTACACGATCGACGACGAGAACGCGGAGTCGGACCAGACCGTCGCGGGTGCCTGACCGCTGTGGATGCGGCTGCCGGCCCATGCTTCGTTGGTCCGGAACAAATACCAACCCAGATAAGCCCTTCTTCGATTGTCCAAATTACAATGTGAGTTTTTTGTGAGAAAAATTGTTTAGTGATTTTCTGTTCTTTACTTCTTATCATATCTCATATTCAGATTAGGGGAAAAACATGATGTGGATTTTTTCTCTGGGCTGATGATCTAGAAGAAGAAGAGGAACATGAAGGAAGAGTGGATGCAACTGTAGTTGACAATGAGCAAGTGAGAGTCAATTTAGCCTGGAGGATTGGAAAATTGGAAGCTGAAGTGAGGACCCAAAAATGTATGATACAATTCTTAGGCATGATGGTGTTGTTCGTTGTAGTTGTTGTATTGGTTATGACTTTGAAGTTCTGACAATGTTATGTTGTATGCAATGTGTTCATGGATGAATGAAAGTAAGAGTTGGTTTTTTATCTTCAGTTATATTATGCCCTGTTTTTGATAGACTAGTTATCATAAAGAGAAATAATTATAGATCATCTGAGTAGCAAAGATAATCATATCTGAGTAGCAAAGATAAACATATCTGAGTAGCAAACATTTACATATCTGAGTTGCAAACATTAAAGAAACAAAAGAAGTGCCACAACTAATATATCAAGGCTGGCAATACAAAAGTTTTGACAAGCAACCTACACAAAGCTACTGTCTATTAATTGCCTTTAACAAAACAATCAAGTACTGTCCTAAACATCTTGATGTCAAAGTCATGAATTGTTCTTTTTCCTTGGTGCTCTGAAACCGGGAGTTGGAACAAACTTCATAAAATTGGCCAATCTAAAAGATGTTGCCTCACTGGCTCCTTGCATTGGATCTACACGAATTGATTGAGGTGGTGGTGAGCTCCTCCTTTTGGTGGGCAACTTCTCCGGCCTTGATGGTGCAGGTGCAGTAGTTCCTGCTATGTCCTACAGCAGGAAAATAGCTCAAACACATGAGCCCAGAAAACAATAAAAATATATTTTGCTCTATTGTTTCGTCAAGAATTGTATTACCTGTGATCCTTCGTAGTTTGGTTGTGATATCTCAATCTCCACAACAGGAGGTTTATCAACTGGTGCAGCAGCAATATGAGCTTGAGGGCCAAGATTTAAAGCAGAAGTAGCAGTTTGAGGTTGAGGGCCAGCCTGAGTAGCAGAAGCAGCAGTATGAGGTTTAGGGCCAGCCTCTGAAGCAGCCTTTGATTTGGCTTTATCTGCAGCAGCCTTTGCAGCTGCAACAGCAGCAGCTACTTCATCCAGTCTCTTCTTTGAGCACCCTCTCTTAATATGCCCTTTTACCCCACAATACCTACATGTGAATGGCTTCAAAACCCTTTTCAAACTTCCACTTGGTTTGGCTTTCTTGCTACCACTGTTCCCCTCATCAACATCTTTTCTCCTTTTCTTTGTCAGAGCTTCAGGCCTCCTCCTAATGGTAGGGGCCTATGGATGAGTGTACATGGATTTCTCCCACAATGATTGGCCTTGAAGAGGGTTAATGTGATGGGCATAAGTCTTGTTGTATGCCTCTATAGTACACAGTTGATGACAAAAGTCTTCCGGCCTCTTGTTTACCCTTGCAAGGGCAGCACATGCATGAACACAAGGAATGCCTACAGTTAGTCACACAAATGCAGAGTAAGACAATCACAGTCATCAAAGTACACAAATATTAATAATTAAGTTAAAGAGGTTGATAAAGGTCAGCGGTCAGCATCCAGAATTAGCAAGTGCATAGTCTTTTTCCAAGATCCACTACCATGTTTGTTGGATGCCATGAACCTCAAATTTTTCATAGTCTTCATCACCGGTCCAGATAGGCATCCAGTTCTTTGATTCTTTTCTGATTTTATCTAGGCGACTTTGAATTACAGGGGGGAGTATGCCAACATGATTTGCCAATTTTACCTTATTCTTCGCAATAGTTCTCATCACAAACATTCTCACCTCCTCAAGTAATGTGATGATGGGTTTGCTTCTGGCCTCTTTGATTCTTGCGTTGAAAATCTCACAGGCGTTGTTGCAAATGTTGTCCAGTTTTGGCCTATGGCTGAACTGGGACTTTGTCCATGACTCTCTAGGCCATTTGTTGAGATATGCCCAAGCCTCCTCGTTCACCCTCTTAATCTTGTTCAGATTATCAATGAAATCCTGGAACGTTGTTGATTTGGCACATTCCCAAAGCAGTCCCCTCAACTCAAGGTCCTTCCATTGTTTGTTGAAGTTCCTCCAGAGGTGCCAAACGCAGAAACGGTGGTGAACTCTTGGCATCACCTCCTGCACAGCATGAATTAAACCCTGCAAAACATTGTTGGTACACTATGTGTCAAAACCAAAAAGTGATGTACACACTTTTATCGTGCCACAGAACAGTCCCTGAGTTTACATTAATGACCCTAATATAGTCCCTGACTTTCGCATTTTAATATAATTTAGTCCCTTCATTTAGGTGTAAAATGCACGATTCGTCCCTACTGCTATAGCTACATAATTAACTGTGCATATTATCCACAAGCAACCTCATGCATACAAAATACAACCATATGTAACAACCAATATTCCAAGACAGTTCATTATAAATTCAGAGACTCATAGATTGTTAAAGGCATATGAAAGGTAACATTACCTTCTGCATATCAGAAATAAAGCACCATCCGTTAGTCTTGTAGTCTCCAAGATCAGCATGAAGCAGTTCCAAGAACCATTTCCAAGTGTCCGTATTCTCTATTTCAACTATAGCCCAGGCAATCACGTAAATGTGATGATTGGCATCCTGTGCCACAGCAGCCAAGATTTGACCTTCGAATTGTGTTTTTAGAAATGCCCCATTTCCACCTCTCCATCTGACACATCCTCAACCAATGCATCATTTGGTTGCATTATGTTCTCTTTTGTCTTAGCAGCAACATATGCATGTCTCTTGACTTCTTTTAGTTTCCTATTTCTTAGTTTGGACATACTTGCATTGTCTTCACTGCTAGAACTGTCTTCTTGGATTGGCTTAAAGGAACTATCTTCTGAACTATCATCCTCACTAGAGTCATCATTTACAGTTAAGTCAACATGAAGAGCTTTCTTGCCCTTATTAGCAGACCTTCTATATGTTCCAGCAGCTTGAGATCTTGTAATTCTCTTAGGTAAGAACTGAGGTTTGGACTTCATTTTTTATTTGTCTTTTTCTTTTGCTATGGAGCATGCCTTGGTAGTCTCTCTCAATTTGGTTTTCAGGCCTGGGTTGGGTTTTTGAATGGGCTTTTCAGTCAGTTTGGGTTTGGAGATGGATGTTGGGTTGGGCTTTGACTTTGGCATGGGCTTTGATTTATAATTGGGCTTTAGAATGGGTTTGTCATGAGCCCTAGCAGGATTTGGATTGGAGGTTGTGTTATCATCAATGGGGTTTGAAATAGTGACAGGGTTGGTTTCGGGGGGTGAAATAGGATTGTTTTTGGGACTTGGGTTTGCTTTTGGGATGGGATTCGGTTCTGTATTTGGGTTTGACGTGTTGCCATCAGCTTTGGGACCCTCACTAGTGTTCTTCTTGCTCACCAAATCTCCCTCACAAGTATCATCAAGCCATACTACAACTTCATTCCCTGCAATCACCTCTGGTGTGGACACCCCATGCTCAAAATACACATCAACAACTCCATCATTCTTCTGTGCAGCAAAACACATATCTCTTAACTCACCATCACATGTAAGAGCCCTCAGTCCACCATCTAAGCTCCTCCCCGGAGGCAGCCACCAACACTGAATTATGTTGTCATACCCAAGCTCCTTGTAATAGTTCCTTACAAGAACACATCCAACGTGTCCTCATCTAAATCTCCTAAGCAAGTTCTGTTATCTGGTGAGTACACTAATATTCCATCATCATTTTTTTTAAGTGTTCCCCCATGATGGAACATGATATCCATCAAAGTCTCCATCTGCATTATGCAAAAAACCAAATTCAGGAATCAAACAATCAGATTTCATACATGCAAAAACAAAAATTGACATTCAATCACATACAAAACACCAGAAACACCCATCAACTAACCCAACTAAAATTGCATTAAAAACAGAGCATGGAAAAAAATTTCTCCCCCACCCACATAAACCCTAACAGATAATGAAAAAATTTTAAACTTTCATCAACCCAAAATCAAGTTTTCAACAAATACAGACATTGATGCATATTTTTTTTGTTGAAAAGTATTGTTTTTTCCGAGTTCAAACGTACCTTCGTGTGCTCCCGATGAACTCCTTCTGCTTCCGTCAACGACAACGATCGCACAAAACTATAACAATCGCAGCGAACTCCACGGAACAAAACGTTTTCAACCTTCAAACCCTTATACAGTGCCCAGAACTCAAGACTTCATGGTGCGTTGTTTTGGTTTTCAGAAGACGAAGAGGAAGATGAAGTGATTATGGGTTATTTGGGTTTTGTTCTAAACGTATATCAAACGACGTCGTTCCATCTTTTAGCGCCAAAAGTGATCCAGCGTGGCATCTCAGCGCCATGTCACTGACGGCGGCAGTCAATTTGGCCGGAGATGTGGGGAGGGACGACCCTGGTGCAATTTTAACAAAATCGGGGACATAAATGGTGCAATTGGTAAGTTAGGGATTAAATTGGTGCAAATCGGGAATCTCAGGGACCACTTTGGAGTTTAACTCGAAAAATTTGACTTACAATTATTATTATTATTATTATTATTATTATTATTTA
>NC_029787.2:10065564-10076732 GCF_000816755.2 Arachis ipaensis
TGTATCGTATTATATTTTTTAACTTGGAACATTATGTATAGTTGCATTTCTTCTTTTATTAAATTTGGGGCCAAAGCCCAAATAAACAATCACGCTGAGCCCATTTTGGAGTCTATTTTTTTTTTATATAATAACGACTGGAAAATAAGTACCAAAAAATTGGTAGATGAAAAAAAAAATTAACCAACTAATCTAATGCAAAACCAATAAACATCTATCATATTCACTATTCAGCACTCCGCACTCGGCACCGCCACCACTCCTTCTACCGCCGTCGCACCACACTTTCTGGTCTCTCTGCGTTGCTGTGCTTGGTCTCTGCCTCTGCGAACTACTCAGTCAGAGTCGGTCCCTCTCCACTCTCCTCCGAGATTTGAGAAGATGAAGCACGAGGCTGAGGCTGAAGCTATGGTTCTCCCTCTCGAATTGGTGGAGAAAATCCTAGTATGGTTGCCGGTAAAATCCCTAATTCGGTTCAGGTGCGTCTCTAAACAATGGGTTTCTTTGATTTCCGATTCACGTTTTGCAATATTGCATTACGATACTGCTGATGCCGCACCCACCAATAAGAACACTAGGCTTTTGTACTTGTCGAGTGAGGTTCCCGAGGCTCGTTGTGTAGATCTGGAAGCTTCGATTCACGGCGATTACGCCCTTCAGCTTCCTATTAGTTGTCGTCATTTCTGCCTTAGTATTCTAGGTTCATGTAGGGGCTTCATACTGTTGCGCATTCATGTTCACGGCGCTCCACTCATTCTGTGGAACCCTGTAACGGGTTCTCACAGATCAGTGCCGTACCCTGTTGCTGACCCTGATTTTCCTTGTTGGGGTGGTCTTGGCTATGATGAATCTTGTGATGATTATTTAGTAGTAGTAGGATGGGGTGGTGTCGGACATGAATGGAAACCTCAGTGGGAATATTTTTCTGTTAGAACCAATTCCTGGAAAGAAATTGAGTGTGGTCATCTTCCTCCCCATTTGGTTGCCGTTGATTGTGCAGTGTTTTGTAACGGGGTTCTTTATTGGTTGGCCGTTAAAGATATGGAAGTGAATTTTGTGATTGTTGCCTTCGACTTAGCCGGAAAGCATCTATCAATGGTGTCATTTCCAACGTCGGGCGGTTCCCGTCGGCTGTTAAAGCTGTTTGCTGGATGCCTTGGGATATCTTACTTGAACTTCACGGAAGACCAGAAGATTGAGATCTGGGTATTGAAGGAGTTATCTTGGACTAGGCTCAATGTTGTGCTTCCTTATGCTCATGCAATCCACCCTTTGTGTTTCACTAAAGGTGAACTTGTTGGCACCAAAAACAATGAGTTGGTCAAAGTCAGCGATAAAGGTGTATCGGTGGAGTCTCTAAGAATTAGTTGTCGTGATAATGACTCGAAGATGGTTATGTTTACTGAGAGTTTACTGTCACTTCCGGACGAGTTTGGCGGCACTGGGGAAGAACAAGGAAAGTAGGGTGTTCACACATGAGATATCAAAAGTTGTTTGCAGGCTCTGGTGTGCATGTTTCAGCAAGTTACTGAAGTTTGGAGCAAAAGGTTTTTATATGTATCTTCTATCCGGATTCAACATATGTCTTCTAAATTTTGTATTGAATGTTTTGTTTTAGGATTAATGGACTTGTTGTCTTCCTTTGTTTAAAAAAAAAAAAAAAAACTATTCCAATACAAATAACTTTTTTGAGTTCGTATACCTGTAAATTTTCTGGGTAGTACTATGCCTGTCATTTTTGGTTCCTTCAAACTATATTCCATGGCAACTTTATTGGAAAACTTTGCATGGGAGTGTTTTCACTTGTCTGCAATGAAATGGGGCTTGATCCATTTGACCTTTTTTTTTTCTTTTTTTAAATCTGAAATAAAGAATGAAAAATAGCTTTTAATCTTTTAGAGTTTTAATTGCTTGAAAGACTATGTTTGGATTTATGAAATAAGGTAAGGTACATCGTACATGGAGTAAAGAATTTAGTGAACTTCTTTGTTGGATTTATAATTTTATGATGTAATAAATTTCAATTTATGTAATCAGAATACTTTTATCTATTCTATGTAATTTAGGGTGTGTAAAACGGAATTTAACATTTGGATACTCCCATAAAGTTACGGCAAAACACTTTTTTTTTAATGATGCTTAGGTGTCAAACTATGATTGGATGCATTTAATAATTAATAAACTGGTTTAATAATTGAAAGATTAAAGAAAGAAAAGGTCTTTATAATAACATGAATAAATCTAATTGTCCAGAGACTATAACCATTAGATCCGGTTCAATTCAATCCATTTACATAATTGGATTGGGTCATGTTTTTTTTTTTTTTTCTTTTAACTTGTAAGACCGATATTGTTCAGCAATCCTAAGTCACTTCCCTCAACTTTATATAGTTTCATAATACTCTTTTATATAGTTTCAATTTTTTATTTAAAAATGGGACTAAACACACAGAGACATAATTATAGTAGTTTTAGTTTTAGATTTTTTTTTTTTTGTAATAGTTTTAGTTTTAGATTATTCCCATTAAAATACTTCACATTTTGTATAGTTTTGTTTTTCTCTGGAACATTATGCATCGGTTTTTTTTATTGACTTCGGGGCCAAAGCCCAAAGAAACAATCACGCTGAGCCCATTTTGGAGTCTATTTTTTATATAACAGCGACTGGAAAATAAATACCAAAAACATTGAGGACCGAAAAAAAAATTGACCAACTAATCTAATGCAAAACCAATAAACATTTATCATATTCAGCACTCAGCACCGCCACCACTCCAACCGCCGCCGCACCACACTTTCCGGTCTCTCTGCGTTGCTGTGCTTCGTCTCTGCCCCTGCGAACTACTCAGTCAGACTCGGTCCTTCTCCACTCTCCTCCGAGACTTGAGAAGATGAAGCACGAGGCTGATGCTGAAGCTAAGGTTCTCCCTCTCGAATTGGTGGAGAAAATCCTAGTATGGTTGCCGGTAAAATCCCTAATTCGGTTCAGGTGCGTCTCAAAACAATGGCTTTCTCTGATTTCTGATTCACGTTTTGCAAAATTGCATTACGATACTGCTGATGCTGCACCCACCAATAAGAACACTAGGCTTTTGTACTTGTCGAGTGAGGTTCCCGAGGCTCGTTGTGTAGATCTGGAAGCTTCGATTCGCGGCGATTACGCGCTTCAGCTTCCTCTAAGTTGTCGCCATTTCAGCCTTAGTATTCTAGGTTCATGTAGGGGCTTCATACTGTTGCGCATTCATGTACATGGCGCTCCACTCCTTCTGTGGAACCCTGTAACGGGTTCTCACAGATCAGTGCCGTACCCTGTTGCTGACCCTGATGTTCCTTGTTGGATGGGTTTTGGCTCGTCAAACAATTTATGGGGTGGTCTTGGCTATGATGAATCTTGTGATGATTATTTAGTAGTAGTAGGATGGGGTGACGGACATGAATGGAGACCTCATTGGGAATATTTTTCTGTTAGAACCAATTCCTGGAAAGAAATTGAGTGTGGCCATCTTCCTCCTCATTTGGTTACCATTGATTGTGCAGTGTTTTGTAACGGGGTTCTTTATTGGTTGGCCGTTAAAGATATGGAAGTGAATTTTGTGATTGTTGCCTTCGACTTAGCCGGAAAGCATCTATCAATGGTGTCATTTCCAACTTCAGGCGGATCCCGTCGGCTGTTAAAGCTGTTTGCTGGATGCCTTGGGATATCTTACTTGAACTTCACGGAAGACCAGAAGATTGAGATCTGGGTAATGAAGGAGTTATCTTGGACTAAGCTCAATGTTGTGCTTCCTTATGCTCATGGAATCTACCCATTGTGTGCTCCTGGAATCCACCCTTTGTGTTTCAATAAAGGTGAACTTGTTGGCACCAAAAACAATGAGTTGGTCAAAGTCAGCGATAAAGGTGTATCGGTGGAGTCTCTAAGAATTAGTTGTCGTGATAATGACTCGAAGATGGTTATGTTTACTGAGAGTTTACTGTCACTTCCGGACAAGTTTGGCGGCACTGGGGAAGAACAAGGAAAGTAGGGTGTTCACACATGAGATACCAAAAGTTGTTTGCAGGCTCTGGTGTGCATGTTTCAGCAAGTTACTGAAGTTAGGAGCATCTTTGATAAGGTGTTTTATATGTATCTTCTATCCAGATTTAACATATGTCTTCTAAATTTTGTATTGAATGTTTTGTTTTAGGATTAATGGACTTGTGCTCATCCTTTGTTCAAAAAAAATATATATATATATATTCCAATACAAATAACTTTTGAGTTCGTATACCTGTAAATTTTCTGGGTAGTAGTACTATGCCTGTCATTTTTGGTTCCTTCAAACTATATTCGATTGCAACTTTATTGGAAAATAACCCCATACTCAATTAAGAGGTTGCGGGTTCGAGTCTCCTATCTTTCCAAATTTTTGCCAATGAATAATAGCTCAAATGGCATAATCTTCCCATACTCAATTAAGAGGTTGCGGGTTCGAGTCTCGTATCTTTTGGTAAAAAAAAAAAAAATAAGAAATTGAGAAAACTTTGCATGGGAGTGTTTTCACTTGTCTGCAATGAAATGGGGCTTGTTCCATTTGACCCTTTTTTTTTCTTTTTTTCTTTAAATCTGAAATAAAGAATAAAAAATAGTTTTTAATCTTTTAGATTTTTAATTGCTTGAAAGACTATGTTTGGATTTATGAAATAAGGTAAGGTAGATGGAGTAAAGAATTTAGTGAACTTCTTCGTTGGATTTCTAATTTTATGATGTAATAAATTTCAATTTATTTAATCAGAATACTTTTATTTATTCTATGTAATTTAGGGTGTGTAAACGGAATTTAACATTTGGATACTCCCATAAAGTTACCGCAAAAGACTTTTTTTTTTAAGGATGCTTAGGTATCAAACTATGATTGGATGCATTTAATAAATTGGTTTAATAATTAAAAGATTAAAAAAAAACCAATATCAATAAACCTAATTGTCCAGACCATAATCATTAGATTTGGTTCAATTCGGTCCATTTACATAATTGGACCGGGTCATGCTTTTTTTTTTTTCTTTTAACTTGCAAGAACGACATCGTTTAGTAATCCTAAGTCTCTTCCCTCAACTTTAAGCTCGAACTCTGTGGCTCACTACGTGCTCTTCCGCCCAAGCTCTTTCTCTCACTCGGTTCTGGTCTCTCTCACTGTCTCTAGTGTCGCACTCAAGCTCATCGTTGTTCTCTTGGCTCCAATATCTCTCACTATCTCCGGTCTAGCACTCAGTCGTGCCATTCTTGCCCTCGTCGTGGCTGGCGGCAGACGCAGCAGGTTTCGGGATTTGTCTTCGTCGCTCCCTGTCTCATCACCATCTTGCAGTAAGTCCCACGCCTTCATTCCGCTCGCAGTTGTCTTGGACCCCTTTCGCCACAATTCTTCTTGGTATGTTGCAGTTCCTCCATAACTTGATTTTAATTTATCAATTTCTGCTTTAAGGTTTGTGTTAGTGTTGCAAGTGTGAGGAGTGTTGAAGTTAGTCCCACATCAAAGAAAGCATGGAAGAATGAGGAGTTTATAAGATGAGAGACCCCATTAACTTAACACCTTAAGGTTTTGAGTTGGATGTGGTGTCTTCTCATCTTATGTTCTCTCACTTGATTCCTCCCCGAAATCTCCCCGGTGGTTGAGAGCTCTCCACGGTTGGCCCAACAAGTGGTATCAGAGCCGATAGTTTAATCGGTCTGGTTTTAAAGGGTATTCAAGGTGAAGCATCGAAAGTCTTCCCAGCAAAGGTGGTCCGGGCGGCGTGTCCCGCGGTGTTTTGCGGCGGTGTGATGGACGAATACTCGTGGTGGTGGTTTTGACACCTTAAGGTTTTGAGTTGGATGTGGTGTCTTCTCATCTTATGTTCTCTCACTTGATTCATCCCCGAAATCTCCCCGGTGGTTGAGAGCTCTCCACACTTCTAGAGACCCTTCAGTTGGGGCTTATCATTTTATTTTGGGAGTTAGGAATATCTTCTGTCTCATATAACAACAACATATAAATATCACCTGTACATTCTGCTAGTAATTTTAATCATCCATTGAATTTTTTAAGTAATATGTGAATTTAGAGGTTTTATAATCGGATTTTTGAGGGATGATGGATATAAAAGTTAAAGTAGAATTAGTTGATGTAGTTTGTGTAAGTAATTAGAAATATACCAAAAAGCATTCTTATATGTTAGTAGCAGAATAATTATGAGACTTTATATCTATACTCTGCAAATATAATTAAAAGTGCCATCCAATTATATTTTTTTCGATTAGTATAAATTCATTCACCCGAAAAAAAGGGAGGAAAATGACGAAGCTTAGTTTCAACTTAATAATGTAAGTGTAAGGAAGGTGAAAGAGAGAGGAAGAGAGAGATATTTGAAAATTGAAAGAAAAAATGTTAAGAGAAACTTATTATTGATGTGTGTCAAAGATTTAGAATTAGTAGTTATTTATATAGTAATATAAAGGGATAAGTATGATTTTGGTCCCAAAGTAGAGGCTAAAAATTTATTTCGTCCCCCAACTTTTTTTCGCTCTAAAATGGTCCCCAAAGTTTCAGTTTATTTTAAAATCGTCCTTTGGACGAAAATACCCTCCCCTCCCCTCCCATCTTCTTCCTCAACACCCCTCTTCTTCCTCAACATTAACGGAAGCAGAAGCAGATGCACAAACGCAGAAAAAAAAAAACAACCAACAATGGATAACAACAACAACAATGACAAATTGAAAATCAGAAGAACAGCAAGCAGAAGCGGAAGAACAGCAGCAAGCAAAGCTGAACCCAGAACTCAAACAAACAACAATAAAACTCAGAATCATCTGAACTCAGAACTCGGAAAAATAATCATCATCAAAACTCAGAAAATCATAATCTGAACTCAAACAAACAACAATAAAACTCAGAATCATCTGAACTCAAACAAACACCAATATAAGAACAACAACCCAGAACTCAAAATCATCGTCATCGTCAAAACTCAGAACCCAAAATCAGAAAAATGAAAACCCATAACTTAGAACTCAATCGATAATGGAATAAAAAGAACAATCAAGCAGAACCACCACCACCACCAGTATCATCATAGTCATCATCATCATCATTTTCAGAAAAATCAAGCAACATGCACTTTAAACAATAATCAACAACCAGAAATTTCACAAAAAATTCAGTTCAGAAGAAGAAGAAGAAATGGTGGTGCTGCTGGTGCAGGGCGGCAGGGAGGCAGGGCGGCGTGGCGGCGAGAAAGAAGAAGAAGAAGAGGAAGAAGAAGAAGAAGAAGAAGAAGAAATTGTGGTGGTGCGGTGGTGCAGGGCGGCGAGGCGGCGGGGCGGCGGGGAAGAAGAAGAAGAAATGGAAATGGTGGTGGTGCGGGGTAAAAAAGACGATTTTAAAACAAACTGAAACTTTGGGGACCATTTTAGAGTGAAAAAAAGTTGGGGGACGAAATAAATTTTCAGCCTCTACCTTAGGGACCAAAATCATACTTATCCCTAATATAAACTAACTTAGAACTAAAGAAACAAAGCACTAATAACTACCTAATAGATTTGGCAGTTATAACTAATTTTTGCTAAATCAAAAAATTTTCATAATACTCTTTTATATATGCTAATATTTTTCCTCTCTCCCAATTTAGGATTATTTTAAAGCCAATCTGAATTTGCATTTTAGTTTATCAATGCTAGTTGAAGACAATAATTTTGTAAGCACATGTGTCACTTATTCAGACAAGAAGATGTAAGATACAGTAATAGTACCTTTGATTACCCGATTTTTTATAAAATAAAGATTTAACTCAAAATATTTTGTTTTATTGTATAAGATCAGATTATACTCAGTAGTAGCAGAATAATATAAGGTAAGCAATGGACACCAAATCCTGTATTTATTCGATAGATATGTTAGTTAGTTTTATGGTGAACAATGTAGATGGCACTGAAAGATAGGGAAGAAGAGATATAAACCTGAGATCACTAAAAGTAAAGAGCTGCTAATCAATAACTTAGAGCCAGCCTTCTCTTAATTTTAGGGCAAAAAACCATATTAAGCCACATGCAGAAAAGTTTAATCAAAATACGTCAAACAAAAATTTGTTTCAGCAATAAGCCAAGAGGCATTTTTATATAAATCGAACCACCAAGGTTCGAACTGTATTAGCTAGTAATTCGAACCAACTTGGTTCGAACTACTACTGGAAAAGTTTGAATAATTCGAACCGGATAGGTTCGAACCAAGAAAGCATGTAATTCGAACCTGGTTGGTTCGAATTATGGGGAGAGAGCTTGGTTGTAGTAATTCGAACCAGGCTGGTTCGAATTACATGCTTTCTTGGTTCGAACCAACCTGGTTCGAACCAAAGAGAGGTTGATTGTAGTAATTCGAACCAGCTTGGTTCGAATTACATGTATCATGGTTCGAACCAGGTTAGTTCGAATTAGTACGAATCAGAGCTCTATATAAACGCTGTAAACGTGAATTGCTCTCATTAGAGGACATAAGATGGCTAGTGAGGAGGAGAGTTTTGCTGTTTTGGTACACCACAAAGGATCCATCAAGAGGAAAACTCGGTCGCAGTTCAGTCAGCATTTGGTGAAGTGTATTGAGGCCAACTTGAAGACGGCCAGGTGCTTCACGGTGACGTTGTATGACCGTGATAACTCCGAGTTCACCGTAGCGGAGACCACTCCGACTGGTACTTTCTCATTGGGTACTTACCGAGTATCGCTTGCCTCCCGGACATGTGACTGTGGGTACTTTCAGGCGCTTCATTTCCCGTGTCAGCACGCACTTGCATGCTGTGCCTACGCACGTGTGAGCTGGAACTCCTATGTTCATAGCGTCTATCAGATTAGCTCGGTGTTCAATGTCTATCGGATGGGATTCACACCTCCAATCCCGGAGGGCTTCTGGCCACCCTACGATGGGCCCACGGTGATTCCGGACCCAAACAGAAGGCGTGCGAGAGAGGGTAGGCCTAGATCCACAAGGATACGGACGAATATGGATGACGCAGATCCAAACAGGCCAAAACGGTGTGGCCTTTGTCGCCAACCCGGACACACTAGACGTAGATGCCCACAGGTAGTAGGATCGTCTCAGACAGGGCGAAATTAGTTTCCATGATGTTATTGTTAGTGTTATTTACATTTAAGTTGTCTTGTTAGATGCATTGCTTGACCACGAATGTAACTTGTTGAGATTAATGCATTGAACTTTGGTATTTGTGAGTAGTAATGAATATGTTGTCTTTCATTAGAAGTTATGCTACAGGACTCGTTGATCCTCATTTTAATAACTAAACAAAATCATTATACCTTATCATGTTTCATTTAATACAAATAGTTAGGAACAACATACATAAACAGAGCACTACATAACAAGAAAACTACACCTAACTATCATACATGACTGAAATAGAGGAAACAAAATACATGAAATGTGACTCATCTAAACAGATGCGAACCAGTACCACAGCGAGGTGCTACCCGTGCCCTCTGACCTCGACGGACAAGCGGCTCCTCATCCTCTATCTCATCCTCCTCCTCCTGCGGAGCAGGCTGTACTGGTGGCGCAACACGCAACGGTGCTGCAGACGATCCTGCGATAGACTCTGATGCAGCGGTGAAGGCGGATGTAGGGGTACCTCCAAGACGAAACTGCTGACCAGCGGATGAGGATGGAGGCTCGTTCAGATCAACATCTAAGGGGGCCTGGATCCCTGAGGTCTGGCCAGCTCTGCGGGGGGTCACCTCAGCCTGCATGATGGCGGTGATCTCATCTAGGAAGCGTGGCTCCACCACTGAAGGAACTGATGAGACGGTCCAGGGTCGGCAACAATCTCGAACCTCAATACACTGTCATGACGAGCGTCCCAGTATGCATGCCACTTCGGCATGGAAGAGGGGAACCATCGATCGCCGCCTCTCCCGTCCTTGGACATCAGAAAGTCGATGTTCAAGGCGGGACGCGGAGGGGCCTGTACCCCTCCAAACTGAGGAAGAACACGATCTATCTGATGCCACTCTATGACAGCAAAGTAGATCAGCGCGGTCACACTGCGCCACACCGCCATGTGCCGAGGCTCCAAAACCTCCGGGTGCAACACCTGAAGTACGTCGGGGCTACTGTACGGCATCCATATAAACTGCAGAACAAACCGACCCTTATCAGGGCAACTGTACGACCCAAGTGTAAAATATTTAACTAAAATGCATCAGTTATTAATTAGCAGACTAACCTCCCTGGACTGTAACCGGTCTATCCTAAGCCTCCACGACCGCACTCTCGGACCCTTCTCGCTACCGGAAGGGTTGTAACCTGCCCATCTGCACCATACACATGAGTTACATATACTAATATCTGTGTTTACATTATGCAATAGAGTATTAACATACACGCAATTCTCTAAGTCATATTGAAAAAGAATAGGCCCAGTATAGTACCTCGACGCCAACGGCCAGCTGAACGTCTCATATCCTGCAGGCCTAAACTGAGGAAACCGCCAAAAGATCCAAGACTGCAGTAGCTGGAGCGGGCCCGCTAACTTCACAACATGTCTGTTTGCCACTCTGCACATGCACCGGTACAACCAGGCCAGTGCTGCCGAACCCCAGCTGTACGTACCCAGCTCCTCCAGCCTCGCTACATATGGAAGCCATCTAATGTGAATCCGGTTGCCAGACTTGTCCGCAAACAACTGCGTGCCTAGCAACATCATGATGTACGCACGGACATATCGGCGAACAGTGTCATCATCTGCATCCTCAGGGCACTCACCAAAGGTCTCCTGAAACCAGCTGCAGTTCACTGCGTACTTCTGAACCTGACTGGGAGGAGGTATAACTCCTAGCAACTCCTGGAACCAGACCCAGGGTGGACGGCCTCCATCGATGTATATATGGAACTCTGACAAGCACCCGCTCACGTAACGGCCATCGACTGGCAAACCCAGCTGGTATGCCACGTCCTGGAGTGTGATCGTGCACTCTCCGAACGACATATGAAAAGTGTGCGTCTCGGGACGCCATCTCTCAACGAATGCACTGACGAGCGCCTCGTCTAGCCGGAACCACCGGTCGTTCAGCCGTGCAAGATGGTATAGCCCTGCCATCTGCAAGTATGGAACGTATCTGTCATCAAGACGCATGCCCTGCTGCCGCC
>NC_029787.2:10077925-10081106 GCF_000816755.2 Arachis ipaensis
ACAGGACTCGTTGATCCTCATTTTAATAACTAAACGAAATCATTATACCTTGTCATGTATCATTTAATACAAATAGTCAACATCCCCGAACACAAGTTACGAACAACATACATAAACAGAGCACTACATAACAAGAAAACTACACCTAACTATCATACATGACTGAAATAGAGGAAACAACATACATGAAATGTGACTCATCTAAACAGATGCGAACCAGTACCACAGCGACGTGCTACCCGTGCCCTCTGACCTCGACGGACAAGCGGCTCCTCATCCTCTATCTCATCCTCCTCCTCCTGCGGAGCAGGCTGTACTCCTAGCAACTCCTGGAACCAGACCCAGGGTGGACGGCCTCCATCGATGTATATATGGAACTCTGACAGGCACCCGCTCACGTAACGGCCATCGACTGGCAAACCCAGCTGGTATGCCACGTCCTGGAGTGTGATCGTGCACTCTCCGAACGGCATATGAAACGTGTGCGTCTCGGGATGCCATCTCTCCACGAATGCATTGACGAGCGCCTCGTCTAGCTGGAACCACCGGTCGTTCAGCCTTGCAAGATGGTATAGCCCTGCCATCTGCAAGTATGGAACGTATCTGTCATCAAGACGCATGCCCTGCTGCCGCCTCATGCTCCTAATGCATCGCTCGGGCTGCGCATGAAAAGAACCGCATACTGAGATATATAACTACACAGGTTTTACAGTAAACCGGTTCACATAAACCGGTTCACAGTAAACCGGTCTACGTAAACGGGTTTACATAAAACGGTTTCCATAAACAGGTTTACATTAACCATTTTTCTAAATTAAACAGCATAACATTACATGAAAGATAACTAACTGGAAAACAAACCCTAAACCACACAACTAAACCGCTAGCATATACCACAATTACCGAGACCCATTAACAAGAAACAAATTCAATAAACCGGCTTACTTAAACCACCTAGCATTAAACAACTACCATAAACCACATAAAAAAACCGCTTGCAAAAACCGCTAACAAAAACCGCTAACATAAACCACCAACATAAACCACTACCAAAAACCACTGACTTAAACCACTAACAAAAACCACTACCCTAAACCACCACCCTAAACCACTTACATAAACCACTAACTTATACCGCTAGCTTAAACCACTATCATAAACCACCTACAAGATCCCCTCACCTAAACCGCCTACATAAACCACTAACATAAAGTACCATCTAACTAAGATACAAAACCACTAACGCACAACTAACGCTTGAATAAAAAAAAATTTCCGTACTAACCTCGTCGTTGATGACCCCGGCTATATGAGCGACTCCGTCCAACCGATATAACCGTGCCGGATCGTCCTCCATCAGCAGACTCGTCCGTTCAGGTCTTTCTCGGAGAGAATCTGGGTCGTTTTCTCTGAGATTTTGTGGGGTAGGGGGGAGGGATAATGGTTCGAATGAGGGTGATTCGAACTCCTTTTATAGTCGAATCACACATAATTCGAACCAGCCTGGTTCGAATTATGAAGGAGTGCATTAGGAGTAATTCGAACCGACCTGGTTCGAATTACATGGACTCGAATACAAAGCATAATTCGAACCACCCTGGTTCGAATTATGTATCAGAGAAGTTCGAACTTTACTGGTTCGAATTATGTATGGGAGAAGTTCGAACCATCTTGGTTCGAATTATTCAAAAACGTAGAACACTAAATCGAACCATCTTGGTTCGAATTATGAAGGAGTGCAATTCGAACCAGCTTGGTTCGAATTGTATTAAAATACACTTTGGCTCATTGCTGAAACGAAATTGTATTTGGCGCATTTTGGTTACAAGTTTCTTGCTCTGGCTCAATATGGTTTTTTGCCCTTAATTTTATGTTACTATAAGGTGTATATATATTATTTGAATATAATTCAATTGTTTAAGAAGAACAAATGCTGGTTTTAGCACTAAATCCAACGAATGAGTATAGAAAATGTCACGTGATACGATAAATCTTAAGGAACGTTAAATGCTCACTGTCACACAAATACACAACAAAATTCTTTGGTACATTCTGAATATGTTTATGTGGACTTTTATAAAATCATCATAGATAATTTAAACTTTCAAAGCCTTTATAAATATTTAAGATAGCTAACTAATAAATAGGTTATGTAAATACCATGGTGTTAGGAACTTTTATGATAGTTTATTATACTGTATTTGACATATATTTCTACTTAGTGATATAAATAAGTGACACAATTTGGCCATAAAATTAAAGTGTTACAAGATGATGCATTCTTAAATATAAATTCTAATTTTGTTTTATTTTTCTAAGTTACTTTTTTGTAAATAGTTTTGAGTGAAGCGAGTTTGGTTTAGGACAAGTACAACACAGTGCATTGGAGAGTGTTTAGCTTATGACAGCGAATTATGACTTATTTACTATATCAGTGACTCATCTTAATTTTAAAATGGCACTATTCGTGGTAATCATAATAGTAAATATACTTAATAAAAACCATAGTTTTAAATAGGGAATAAGTATTGTTTTGGTCCCAACGTTGAGGCTCCGAATCGAAACCGTTCCCATCGTAATTTTCGATTTAGAATCATTCTTAACGTTTTTTTTCGTATTAAAATCGTCCTTTTAATTTTTTTTTGGACAAAAATACCCTCACTACTACCAACACAATTACCTCCTCCACCACCATCACCAACACCAACAGCACCACCACAACCAACACTAACACCAACACCACAACCACCACCACCACCACCACCACAACCTCAACCACAACCACAACCACAACCACAACCACAACCACCACCACCAAACAGAAACAGAAACAACACCAAACAGAAACAGAAAGAACACCAAACAGAAGCAAGAAAGCAGAGGCGAGGTAGAGGTGGCGAGGCTTAGGAATAAATTAAAAAAATTTATTAGAAATGACGATTTTAAATTTAAATACGACTTTAAGGATGATTTTAAATAAAAATATACACCAGAGACAGTTTCGATTCTGACCCTCAATGTGAGAGACCAAAACAATACTTATCCCCTTTAAATAATTGCCTTTTATGTTTATTGATAATTTAATTTAATTAATTGAATGGAACCGTGTTAAATAGATAAATTAAGCCTAACTTTTCATGTATAAACTATATTAATATACTTATCTATATATAAAAAATAA
>NC_029787.2:10082022-10082523 GCF_000816755.2 Arachis ipaensis
CTTATCTATATTATTTATAAATTATAATTTATTAATATATTTAAATTATTTTTAAGAGAAAAAAAATCATTTAAATTAATTTTTAAAATTTTAATATATATCTTTATTAACAAAAATATTTTTTTTGAAACTAAAAAATAAGAGAGATGAGTTTTGAGATTTTAAAAAGAATAAATTTAAAAATTTTACAATCTCTATTAAATAAAGAGTAAAGATGTAATTTTGATATTATTGGTACATTTTCACTCTGTTTTCATGTATGTAGAAAAAACATTTAAATGTGCCACCATGAGGAACCACGGCAGCAAAATGATGAAACTAGATGAATGAGTCTGGGTTTCTGAGTGTATTCAGGTGTTTCTCGATCTGGGCCAGCCCATGGTCCCAGGTTTGACAGGAAAAAAAAAAAAGAAAACAAAATACAGATCATTGAATACAGCCCATGGTCCCAGGTTTCCAATTTTTCGTATGGGATTTCAGAGCATTGAATACGATCACTTT
>NC_029787.2:10083400-10086326 GCF_000816755.2 Arachis ipaensis
TGTACCACACTCCCTCCTAAGAAAGATGCATAGAAATATCTTCAATCTTTGCTTCTTTTTCAGCCAGGTTGTTACATTTCTCAAATCCAATCCTACTGCGTACTCCCTTCTAAAATCATTCTTCGTCTCCCAGCTTCGCTATCCTCATTCCCCCTCTCCGTTCCGAAAATTTTGGTACTAAGTGGGACTGGGTGGACCCTCAAGTCTTAAACACACAGTCCTCCAACCTCAACCCTTTCAACTTCCTTCAACCCACACTTGATCCCTCTACTGTTTCATTTCTACCTTGCACTCCCTCTGAGCGCGTTTGTTTCTCAACCCTTCATCTCCATGATCATAACCATGATTTCTTCTACCTCTATGAGATCATCTTCACCCACTTCGGTCTCAGACTTCCTTTCTCCGATTTCCAACTTCAATGTCGCTCCCACTCAACTTCACCCCGAAGCTTCGAGAATCTCTGTCAATCCTTTCGTCTTGCTCCCAGTGTTGCCGCTTTCTTCTACTTCTTTCAGGTAGTTAAAGATAAGGAAAAGATGAGTTGGGTTTCCATTCGTGCGCATGAAGGACAAACCAAAATCCTTGTTTTCGAACCAGTTCTTCCGAGTTGAAGGTAGAAGGTGAAAACAAGAAGCCAAAGTTTCCACTGTACTGGACTCGGATGATACAGTCTCCCAAACCACCTCAATGTTCAAGCTTGTCTCCTTGGGAGAAAGACTTGGTTGATAAACTCCAAAGATTGAAAGAACCACTCCAATGTGCCTTTTACTTTTCCCTTAACACCAAAATAAGCCCTTTGCGTAAGCGCATTTAAGTATTTCCGGTTCAAACTGTGATTATAACTTTATCTGCTTCGCTACCATATGGTCTAAGTGCTGTTTGTTGCAGATGTCCCTAACTCAAAACAGGTAGTTGAAGTGGCAGGGGGAGTTGAAAAGAGGAAGCAGTTTGTCACATCTACCCCTGAGCAGAGGAAAAATCAACGGGTGTTGGTGGAGAATAGTCCTACTCCTACTCCTCCTCATTTGTGTGGTTTTGAAGGGGACGGAGCAGGGCTTCCCTCCTGCGTCCAGGGTCACGCATTGGATTCCAATGGTCTCATCAGCCACAGCATGGGACACATGGATCTCTGTAGCTTTCTGCAGGGACTATTTCAGCAAGGCATCATGGGTGTTAAGTTATTCGTTGAGAAAATGGAAGTGATTCGGAAACAGGTGTCCGAACTTGAATCTGAGCTGAATGAGGAGAGAAGCGTCAGAAAGAAAGCTGAGGGGAAGGTAGCAGAAATGGAAAAGGAGCTTGCTCGGTGTGAAGGGGAGCCTGCCTCCGCAAGAAGAGATTGTGAAGCACTGATGAAATCCAGCAAGTCTTGACAAGATGGACTCCTACTACCACCACCAGTCAAAGAGATTAGAGGCCTAATGAAAAGCCTTATATCGTTATTTTGTAGAAAGACCATGGTTTTACTTATTTATTTTTGAAAGAAAGAATTGTTCAAAAATGATTTGATGGCAAGTATGGCCTGTCTGAATATGTAATATGTTAGTTGCCACATTCTAGTTGAGACATCTAATGCTGTTACTATGGAGGATTTGTATCATCTGTGGCATCTCGTGCTGGACAATGATGACAAATCGCTCCTAATATGTCGAGTTTTATTCCCTGCTTCGTTTTCAAATTGACATGCTCTGATGCAATTGAAGTTTGTGTCAATATAAGGTCTTGTGTTTTCTTGCAACTTATCACTTCAGATAGATAACATAACATCTCCTGCCCAGTCAAGTTTGCAGTACAATATCTGCACATACAAAACTTGCAAGATTTGGATATGCCTAATCCTTCAGCAAAAAACTTGTGTGAGCCTGTATATACCTTGACTTTGTGCAGTTTTTGTTCCTTCGTTTATCATGTTCTTGGTTAAATCAAGTTCCAAACTTGTCAATTTTTGGTCAACAATTGAGTTTCCAAGCTAAATGGCATTTGCCCAAATCTTAGTACCCATTCGTTTCGAGAGTACATATCATATTGTGCTACTTATCAAAGTCAAGTTTGCTGAGGTAATTGGCAAAATAATTTAAACAAAATGAAATTTTAAATCATCATTAAGGATATAGGCCAACAAGAGAATGTCACGTGATATGACAAATCTTAAGGAACATTAGATGCTCACTGTCACACAAATACACAACAAAATTCTTTGGTACATTCTGAATGTTTATGGTGGAATTTTATAAAATTATCATAGATAATTCAAAGCTTTTGTAAATATTTAAGATAGCTAACTACTAAAGAGGCTATGTAAATATCATGGTGTTAAACTGTTAGGAATTTCTATGATAGTTTATTATACTGCATTTGCATTTGGACATATATTTCTACTTAGTGATATAAATAAGTGACACAATTTGGCTATAAAATTAAAGTCTTAGAGCAACTCCAATGCTAAAAAATAGAGTTCCTCTTCTGACATATGGGGACTCAATTATCATTGGAGTGAAAAGAGAAGGAGGACTCTTCATGGGATCAAGGTTGAGAGTCCCTCTAAGCAGGGACTTGCAACAACCAATAAATAGTTCCTATTTATTAGTTATGATGCAAAATCTGATGTGGAGTCACTTTTTATGACAGGTGAAGGTGAGTCATAAATAGGGACTGAAATGAGCCATAAATAGAGACTGAAATGAGTCATTTACCAGTTACCACATGGCATGATTTTATTGGTTGTTAATAAAAAATATATATTAAATAAAAAATATATTAAATATATATATTAAATACTTATATATCTATTTAATTAATTATTTATATTAATTATTTAATAATTAGTTATATTTAATTATAATTAATATAAATAATTATATTAAATTAATATCAAATATTATTTATATTATTATATTAAATCATAATTAATTAAATTTATTAATTG
>NC_029787.2:10086622-10089425 GCF_000816755.2 Arachis ipaensis
AATTATTTTGAATTTATAAATTTAAATAATATTATTATAAAAAAATAATAATTATATTAATTTTAATTACTTAATTAATTAATTAGGTGGGACCACAATAGGGATTAAAGTTAATTCCTTCTAATGGAGAAGAGAGAGATTCTTTGAGTTTTTATTTATTGGTTATGACGCAAAATTTGATGTGGAGTTACTTTTTATGACAGGTGGACCATAAATAGGGATTGAAATAAGTTCTTTACTGGAGATGGTCTTAGAGCATCTCCAATGGAGAAGCCCAATTACTATTTTAGTAAGAGAAAAAAGGAATTGAACCGTTAGAGGAACTAAAGTGAGTTCCTTCACTTTTTTCAAGAAGAGAGAGAGAAGAGGGAGTCCCGACTCCCATTAACCAATATATAATTGCCAAGTGGCAAGTAAAATAAAAAATAAATAATTATATAAAATATTAATTAATTAAATAATAATTAATTTAATAATTATTATAATAATTAATTATATTAAATATTAATATTTTTATTTAATTAATAATTTCTATTAATTAATTAACTAATAATTAATTAAGTAATTAAGTTATAATTAATTTATTAATAATTATAATAATTAAATAATTAAATTTTTATTTAATTAATAATTTATATTATTATATTAATTTAACCGTTGCAAAACTAGCTGTTGTAAAAATAGTCATTAGAAACTAGCCGTTACTATGTTACCGTTATTGTTAATAAATTAATATTTTGTTACTCTATATATACTACTTAGATATACTTCTATTCTCACATTATCTACTACTCTTCTTTATCTTCTTCCAAGTTTACGAAATCAAAGTTCTGCTACTATTATTTTTCTTCCAAGTTTAATTATATTTTTTTTTGTATTAAGTAATTTTACAAATTAGTGTAATCCCGAATTATTTATTGTGTATTATTGTTATATATGAATTTATTTAATATTAATATCTTTTAATAATGAATTATTTTTAAATTTAAATATTTAAATTACATTATTAAAAAAATTAATTACATTAATTACAAGTATTTTAATTAATTAATTAAGTGGGACCACAACAGGGACTAAAGTTAGTTCCTCCTAATGGAGAAGAGAGAGATGCTTTGAGTTCCTATTTACTGTTTATGACGCAAAAGCTGATGTGGAGTTACTTTTTATGACATGTGGACCATAAATAGAAATTGGGATAAGTTCTCTACTGGATTCAGACTTTGTATCTATGTTTGGAGGTACAGCAACAGTGTTACTTTCTTGATCAATCTTATCTGCTCCTCTGAAGGTAGTTCCATTATGAAATTGTCAAGGGAGACTTGCCCATCTCTATTTGGTTTCAACAACCAGTTTTGGGACCGGCTACTTCTGCCGCCGGTGACGACGAATTCAGAGAAGACGTGCAAGCACGACTGAGTGCGAGACGGTGACGATTGATGACACGAAAGTGACGGAGACCTTGGGTGCGAGACCCAAGGTGAGAGATGGAGAAAACTTGACATTGCAAGAGCTAATGAGCAAAGAGATGAGGAGCTCGAGCTTCCGCTAGAAAGGGAGAAGAAAGAGACGCTAGAGCTAGGACCCATAAATTTTGTGTCATAAAAAAAGTCAGGTGAAAATTCAGGTGAAATCTATTTGACATGAAGTTGATAACTGAGAGCTATTAGATAAAAATTTAATCAAATCAGTCAAATTATCTAATGGCTCTCAGGTATCAACTTCACGTGAAGTCGACCGCACCTAAGTTTCCACTATTTTTTTTCTAGAGACCTAATTATATTTTTAATTTTTTAGAGATTTAAATGTCTGCAAAACAAAAGTTATGGATATATTTATCTTTTTATCAAAAAATTTAAACATAATTCGATTTAAATTGTATAAATTGATTATTGTTGCTATAATAAATTAATTTTGTTCTGATTTATTAAAAAATAAATTATTAACTGATTTAATAAAAATGTCTAATAATATTATAACATATGTAAACGACTAAAAAAAATATCTTTAGTGTTTTTATCAAAATAGTCACCTTATTCAAATAGTATAGTAAAATTGTAATTCTATTAGTTCATTTTTTTTGGGTCAAACATAGTTTCAATCAAACATGCATGGCAACTCAACTTGAAACAAAGAATATATATGTATAAAGTATTAAGCATATTAATAATCGAAAAATAAAAATAAAAGAAAAGAAAACTTGATGCTTATCATTCATCCTGTACTTTAATATATAACCATCATGGCATCAATCCATCAACTTACAAATAAAGAAAAAAGAACGAATAGAATAACTCATGCTGGAATCTAATGACACAAGATCTTCCCTTCTATACATTTAGAAAGTACCAATAATGAAACAAGATTATCATTTTCTTTGAAAAAGGAACCTTATCACTATCAATGTATATATCATCACAATTCCAAAGTCAAATACTTCGTTTACCATTTCACAATATAATATATACTACAAAAATACAAGTGATAAGACTTCTTTTTTAAGTTTGTTGTCAACATGCAAATTATTTTAGTGTGTCGTTTATAAAATAATGTACCTTTACAAATACAACGATAATATATAATAAAAGCATACTCTAAATCGCTAATTATATTTTAGAGAACCGATATTAAATCTATATAAATCATGTGTATAAACAAAATTTACATTTTTATCATATAGGAAGCAAGCTAAGTTCACTAGTCACAACAAATTTTAGACGAGTAATCGTTCATATATCCTTTTAGCAATTATTTAAAAAATATTAATTAAAATAAATAAACAATGTGAAAAAAGAAAACAGTTCTA
>NC_029787.2:10089518-10103104 GCF_000816755.2 Arachis ipaensis
TACGGAAAATACATTAAAATTAAATTTTTATTTTTATCTGAATACATCCTATTAATAAACACCTAATTGAAATTATTAATGGTTCTTTTTTCTATATACGACGTCACAAAACCGTCGTTTGTTCCTATCCACTCACAAAACGACCTACCGTTTCACTCTTCTCTCTCTCTCTCTTTCTTTGAAGGTCACAACTCACAACTCGGACCAACAAAAGACCAGAATACGACGATTTCATTTTGGGCAAAAAATTGTAGATAAGAATCCCAACACACCGTAGCACCCTCTTCCCTGTAATCCAGGTAAATTCTCTCAGCAACACCTTTTCTTATTCATGCTGCTTCTATATTTGTTGTTCCTTCATCAACAAGACATTCTTTTTTACCATTTGATCACGAAAATTTTCTAAACACTTGAATAGTTTTGATTCCATCCAATACCCAATTCTGCATGCAAAATTATTGTCTTACTGTTTCAAGTTCCAATCTTTATGGATTAATTGAAATGGGTTTTGGTGCTGTTCCTATGTTAATTTTCATTTTTGCTTGATCCTAGCTCATTGTTAGTTCGGCAAATTGGTTCTGGGTTTGAAAATTTGAGCTTTGTGCTTTAAAAATACTAGAGTTGAAGCCCTAGAGTCGCTTAAATTCCATGTAAGTTAGGTTTTGTGTGTGACCCATTGGTCAATGGAGTAAAATTGATGATCTATTTAATCCTAAATTTGTATTGTGATTAGCTACTTGATTTTACATTGTTAGACATATTGAAGCTTTGCAAGTAACTGCATGAATGTGCTTTGTTGTAAAGGGTTTTTGAATTGATGACATGGTATTCGAGATTGAAATCAAATAAGTTTTTAACTCAGGAGTCAGAAAAATTAGATCTTGACCTTTTCCTGCTTGATAGCTTTAGTAGATTATCTTGTTACTAGAAATTGTTGATTTTTTGTGGCCCTCACCAGTAATAGATTTCATTGAGATGTTCCTGTGTCTATTGCTTAAAAATCATAGACCAGAACACTGCAAACGGTTTTAAATGGGAGAAAAAAAAAATCTTGAGAGGGTTGTAAATACAGCTGATTATAACTGAATAAACTGATAAGCGCCACATGACCGAGTTACTTTGAGTTTAGGTTATAATTCTGTGAAACTAAATTTTGTTATCTAGAATGTGTTCAGATGTGGCTAAAATTGATGCTTGAACTGTAATTTGATTATTATGGTTTGTCTCCTCCAAAGTAGAACCAAATAATGTAACCTTTGGTTAATTTACTTCATTTTTCAATCTTATGTATCTGCAGCATCTAATTTGAACCAATGGATGGTACAGCTGCAAGAAAGTCTCAAAAGGCTGACCGAGAAAAAATAAGGAGGGATCGACTCAATGAACAATTTGTAGAACTCGGCAGCATTTTGGGTAGGTACCTCCACCATCTTACTTCTGAAAATAAGAAAAATTGAGTAGACTACCAAAACTTCCATGGCTTCTTGGCATATTCTGTTAATTTGTTGCTATTCTTCCTGACTTTCTAATGATTTACATAGGGACTCCTTCATTAAATAATCTACTAATAGCGAAAGCCTCACATTAGTTTGGATTTTGTTGAAAGCACTCGCAATTATTCACTTGTTCAGAATTCTCCACGTATTTTTTTCTATAAAATACTTTCCTTCTTTGAACCCTGCTTTCTGTATATGAATTAGAAATTTAGTTGTTTTGTTTTACTTTTCTCTCGGTACTGGTTTTCCCATGAAGAACTTTAGTGTACCTGTTGTATGTTTTAGGAACAATGAATTTTGCTTGTGTTTTCAAATTTGTATAATGTTAGTAATACTTTGTAAAGAAATAAGTTGGAATTTATTATTTTCAACTTGACATCACAGAAATTATATGCTGATGAATGGATCAGAATTTGTTGCACGTGGTTTCTTTATAATTTATTCATATGCTAGTCATTTGATGCTAAGAACAGATGAGACGGCACTTCTCTTAAAATCACTATCTAAATTTCAGACCCTGATAGGCCTAAAAATGACAAAGCAACCATTCTTGGTGATACAATTCAATTGCTGAAGGATCTTACTTCTCAAGTTGGTAAACTCAAAGATGAATATGCTGCACTAAATGAAGAATCTCGTGAAGTAATATTTCCTCTTCTAGATTTGATGCATTCATTACCTGAAAACAATAAAGGAATAATTTTATCATATTCAATTTTCAGTTGGCTCAAGAGAAAAACGATCTCAGGGAAGAGAAGGCTTCTCTTAAAACAGATATTGAAAACTTGAATAATCAGTATCAGCAGCGACTGAGGAACATGTTTCCTTGGACTGCAATGGATCATTCAGTTATGATGGCTCCACCATCATACCCATACCCAATGCCAATGGCTGTCCCTCCGGGTTCAATTCCCTTGCAACCATACCCATTCTTTGCTAATCAAAATCCGTCTGTCATCCCTAACCCCTGTTCAACATTTGTTCCTTATTTAGCACCAAATACCCTTGTTGAACAACAATCTGCCCAGTATGTATCTCCACCGTCTCATCCAGGTACTCGGTCCCATTTGTCAAGTAAACATGACACCAGAAACAAACCACCCAGGGATAGGGAGAGCAAAGCAGAAAAAAGTGAGGCTTCAAATGATGTCACCACAAACCTTGAGTTGAAGACTCCTGGATCTTCTGCAGATCAGGTTAGCGTTGTTTTCTCAATATGGTAACTATTAACTAATGGCTGTTATTGAACAAGTACTGTATTCAAGTGGTGTTTTGTGCTTGAATTTCGGGTTTTGCAGGATTTATCGTCAGGAAAAAGGAAATGCAGCAAGCCATTGAGGTCAGAAGGGAGTTCATTAGGTAGGTGTTCATCGTCACATAGTGTTCAGGACAGCTCATCAAGTAGTGTCGATGGTAGCAGAAAGGCTAACGAATGAGAACGGACTTATTTATGCCTCCCTATAATCCCTTTGGAATTTTTCATTGTTCACCTGCTGGAACAACCCTGAGTTGGTTTTTGTTCTCAGCAGGGTGTAATGTAAATGTAAATACTACCTAATTGATGTACCAAGAGAACATATATTACCCAATTCAATGAATCTTAAAGTTTCTCTTGTTGGAGAAAAGAGATTGGCAGGTCTTGTTGCTGTGTTTCTATTTTATTGTTGTTGTATGAGGAAATTTACCACTGGTTAATCCCAATAGCAAGAGAAGGAGACTCCATCTATTTCAAAACGTTTAAGGGAATAATTTATATAATTGTAAAATGGTGGCCTATGGTCATAAAAAGGACCAACTGAACAAGCAAAAGAATGGTGGGTCATAAAGCCAAAGACACACTTGTTCAGGCATCTTGCAAGGGTTGTGAGCTCTTAGTTATACAAGAAATTATGCATATATAATAAGCCTAATTTTGGATGATGTTTAAATGATCATTTATATATATATAATAAGCTAGATCAAGATAGGCCTAAGTATTGGTGGTTGTGCTTTTGTGTTACCCTTTCTAATTCACTATTCAAAATTTCTTGGGAGTATAAAGCCTCAATCTTGAAGGTAACTGAAGAGTCCCTTTTTTGACCTCCAAGTGTGTGATTGTTCTCATCCTTCTCAATCAAGAAACTACTCTTGGAAGATGCAACCATTGTACAAAGCAAAACCCTGTTGGTAGGACACAACAGAAGTTACACTCAAAGAATATATGCCAAATCCAACCATCAGAAGCAAACTAAAAGTCCAATCACCTCTTATATAATAAACCTCAGATTACATGCACTGGTGTGCTTATGAGTGAGTGACAAAAAAGAAAAAAATGGGGTGGTTCTACACAAAGAAGAAAAAGCACAAGAGTGCAGAATGGAAGCAGGAACGCACTGTTTCTTTTTCTCCAACTCTCCATTTGCTCATGCTACTTGCCATTGTCATTAGCTTGTTATGGCTTTCCCATTTCAGGGATTTCATTTTCAACCAGTAGAATAACAAGCTGCAATGTCTCCGTTGAATGCAGGCATTTTGCACATATGTTGCTTTTGTTGATTTATTATCGTAAATGCTTTGAAGTTTGAACCACTCTTGACCCCAGAAAAGTATAAATCTTTCTGAGTATCACTAAATATAATAATACAATAACACTAAATTCATGTAATTTAATCCAGTATTACTATAATTCAAGGAGATTATCCCATATATCAAGCACACTCTAATTATTTTATTAGAATATTCAAAAATTTCTCTTGAAAGGGTAACTTCCTATTTAGTATATGAGGCCTACATTCATGCATAACTCATAAATTGCAATCAGACTGTTTTTTATCAATTCAGAGAGAAGGCTCTATTCACACCAAAGAACAGAACAAGAACTACTTGAATAATCAGCTAAAGAACAGAACAAAACAATTATTAAAGAGATTGAGAGGAGTAATAATAATGGAGAATTATAATAATGAGGAAATCCCATCAGCGCCATCAACACGAGCCACACGAGGGACTCCAGGTGCACCTCTCTTCGGAGGTTTCAGATCCATCAACAATAATGGTGGGGTCTTAGTAAAAAATCACTCCTTTCATAACTAACTTTTCTTGTAACTGTTTCCTCAACTAATTTCAAATTTGTATGATTAGGTAGGAGCAGACTTCGTTGGCACATTTATGCTGATGTTCGCCGGAACAACGGCGGCAATAACAAACGAGAAGACCAATGGATTGGAAAGTCTGATGGGCTGCGCTGTCGTCTTGCGGTGACGGTGATCATCCTGTCCACCGGACACATATCCGGTGCTCATCTGAACCCCGCTGTCACCGTATCATTTGCTGCCTTAAAGCACTTCCCTTGGAAGAAGGTAAGAACTCAGTGATCTATCTATATATGGAATGCATGTGAATGTTCACTAAAATATATATGGCATGCATGCAGGCACAGATATTGGCATCAGTGTGTGCCGCATTTGCACTGAAGGGAGTGTATCATCCATTCATTGGGGGGTGGAGGATATGGCCAAGCTTTTGCTTTAGAATTCATCATCATTCATCAGCTTTAATCTCATGTTTGTTGTCACTGCTTTCAATATTATATATCACGAGTTCTTACATTCTTTCATGGGAAGTGCTTCAAAGCAGCAAAGGAAATGGTGACAGCAGGGTTGAGATGAGCACCGGATATGTGTCCGGTGGAGAGGATGATCACCGCCACTGCAAGCCGGTGATGACAGCGCAGCCCATCAGACTTTCCAATCCATTGGTCTTCTCGTTAATTATTGCCACCGCTGTTCTGGCGAACATCAGCATAAAGGTGCGAACCAACTCTGCTCCTACCTAATCATACAAATTTGAAATTAGTTAAGCGAGGAAACAGTTACAAGAAAAGTTAGTTATAAAAGGAGTTGAGAGATAGTTAGAGATGTGGCTTATATCTTTTTGGCAAGAGGAACAGAAGGAAATGGCAAATAACAAGAGACTTTGAGTAAGAACACTTCATTATAATTACTCTTCTTGCTCTCTTTAATAATTGTTTTGAGAGAGAGATAAAGAACTTGAGATATACGGAGAAGTGTAAATGAATGGAGAAGATATATGGAGAAGTGTGAATGATTGGAGAAAGAAGGGTAAAGAATTATAGGGAAGTGTGAAGTCTTAGCCTTTATATAGACTTATAGAGAAAGGGGAAGGAGTGATGAAATAGTACATACTTTATTTCTTATTATATGTACGCTTTTTTTTTTTTTTATCAATTTTTCCTCGGCAAGACCTTTAATTTGCTATTATGAGAGCAACAGTGAGAAAGAACAACAAAAAAGGATTTTAAAATGGATTTAACTATATAAATTTTGTTTATAAGATGATCCTTATCCTTTTTAATGTTATAATTGTTGTTGTATTTAGATGATAAGGTTGATCAAATAATTATTTTAGTTGTTTTAAAAGTAAGCTAAAATTTATATTTAAGCATATCTTAACAAAAAAAATTAAAATATTGATTCAGGTAACATTTGCAAGAAGGGTGTTAACAGATTCAGATTTAAGAATAGCTTATAATTAAGCCTTTTTTCTTTTCAGTTATGTTAGTAGTTGGTAGCGTTAAGGATATAGATATTATGGTTTAGATTTATGTATATTTTAGCTTTCTTTTTACCTTATTGGCAATAATATTCAGTTCCTTCAGCTATTTAGCATTTATTCAAGTAATTATTATAAACTTTAGGTATATTTTAATTTGTTTGATAATTCTCAAATAGTATATATCTCAATAGCATATAACGAATGAAATTTGTTTGATGGAAAGATTTTGAAATTTTGAAAAAGAAAGTGAAAGGATGGAAGGTCAAGGTGTTAGGACTCATCAAGAAGGTATTTTTTTTATTTGAATACCAATCTATTGTTATTTTATTTTATTGTGATTGTCTACTTACAAAATTAGTTAAGTGAGGAAACAGTTACAAGAAAAGTTAGTCATAAAAAGAGTGATTTTTTACTAAGATTCCCACCATTATTGTTGGTGGATCTGAAACCTCCGAAAAGAGGTGCACCTGAAGTTCCTCGTGTGGGTCGTGTTGATGGTGCTGATGGTGTAGAATAAGTAGACTATCTTATAACAATAAATTCAATATATACATGCTTTGTTTATTTGGGTAAGGAATAATATCAGGACAATGAAATTATGAACATCACATGGGTCAAGGGACCCTGTTTCTGACTACATATTACACAGAGAAAAAAAAAGACATTGTTAAAGTACATGTATAGCAATTTCCTCGCAAAGCAAATGGAATGACCTTTCATTGAATGCGTTATGAATATTCAAGGATACAGCTAACTTTCAACCTACTTTAATGGTCTCTAATAAATGCATTTCGTCACTTGTTTAGTAAATAGTGTTCAATGGGTTGATTATGCTTTCTTGTACTATTCACAAGTGAAAAAGGCTGATTTATTTTACTCTCAACTGGAAACATAGTAAGAAATTAATTAAGACGGCAAACACTTTATCTTTTAAATAAAAGTGCTTTTGTTTATAAGCACGGATATTCAGATAAGGACAGAAGAGATATAGTTGTATTTAAGTAAGTGATATATAGGCTAATATATTATATTTTGAAATACTTAATTAAACATTACTAAAAGAGATAACTACTTTTTTTTTTCATTGTTTTTTAATTAATTTTTTACAATTATATTTTTTATCATTATATCTTTTTCTTCTAAATTTTGTACTAAAATAAAAATTACATTTAATTATTATTGGGTGCTTTGACTTGAGCTTATATTTAATAATGGAAATGTTTAGTACAAAAAAAATTAATAAAATATTATAAAAAATTGTCTTATTTAAAACGGAAAGAGATGACAAAGAGCAAGAGAGTTTCATATCCTAATTATAAAAGAAAGAGAAGTTACAGAAAGAGAGGTTACAATAATGCTTGAGTAGTTGAGCTTGGATAATGATATATCCCTAGAGCTTGAGCAGTTGAGCTTGAGCAGTTCTTTAAATATGCAGAGGGCGTACAACCCGTACCTCTTTCTTATGCTTGATTTCATACATGATTTATAAAAATAAAATACACCATAATTAAATTAATTAATTAATAATGCAACATAGGATATATTAGTATGACACCATATGAAATTCTTTGTGTTTCAAAAGAAGTAGAACTTACTGTCAAATATTATTAATTTTTTTTATTATGAACTTTTTTACTACTACCTACATGATAGTTGTAGAGTAGTAGAGTACCATCAAATATAGGAAAGTGAAATCCTATACATTATTATCCTTGTCACATTGTGTCTATTCACATGGTTTTTGGAACAATATATATAGACAGTCATTATTAGTTATTTTTTAGTTGACATCAATTAAATCACAACATTCAATTTTAAAAATTATATTGGTTATATTAATTATTCATTATAATGTCATGATATTATTTAATTATTATTATATAAAAATTGTGAATAAAAATTCACCTAAAATTCACTTAAATATTAATTAATATGGATCACATTATTTTAAAGTATGGATCTTATTAATGAATTATTTTTTAATTAAATTGACTTATCCACTAATTTTAAAACCTAAAATAAAAATTACATTTAATTATTATTGGATACTTTGACTTGAGCTTATATTTAATAATGGAAATGTTTAGTACAAAAAAAATTAATAAAATATTATCAAAAATTGTCTTATTTAAAACGGAAGGAGATGACAAAGAGCAAGAGAGTTTCATATTCTAATTGTAAAAGAAATAGAAGTTACAGAAAGAGAGGTTACAATAATGCTTGAGTAGTTGAGCTTGGGTAATGATATATCCCTAGAGCTTGCGCAGTTGAGCTTGAGTAGTTCTTTAAATATGAAGAGGGGGTACAATCCGTACCTCTTTCTTATGCTTTATTTCATACATGATTTATAAAAATAAAATACGCCATAATTGAATTAATTAATTAATAATGCAACATATGATATATTAGTATGACACCATATGAGATTCTTTGTGTTTCAAAAGAAGTAGAACTTCCTGTCAAATCTTATTAATTTTTTTTTATTATGAACTTTTTTACTACTACCTACATGATAGTTGTAGAGTAGTAGAGTACCATCAAATATAGGAAAGTGTAATCCTATACATTATTATCCTTGTCACATTGTGTCTATTCACATGGTTTTTGGAACAATATATATAGACAGCCTTTATTAGTTATTTTTTAGTTCACATCAATTAAATCACAACATTCAATTTTAAAAATTATATTGATTATATTAATTAGTCATTATAATGTCATGATGTTATTTAATTATTATTATATAAAAATCGTGAATAAAAATTCACCTAAAATTCACTTAAATATTAATTAATATGGGTCACATTATTTTAAAGTAGAAATTTTATTAATAAATTATTTTTTAATTAAATTGACTTATCCACTAATTTTAAAACCTAAAATAAAAATGACATTTAACTATTATTGGGTGCTTTGACTTGAATTTATATTTAATATTGAAAATGTTTAGTACGAAAAAAATAATAAAAAATTATAAAAAATTGTGTTATTTAAAACGGAAGGAGATCACAAAGAGCAAGAGAGTTTCATATTCTAATATTTAAAAAGAAAGAGAAGTTACAGAAAGAGAGGTTACAATAATGCTTGAGTAGTTGAGCTTGGGTAATAATATATCCATAGAGCTTGAGCAGTTCTTTAAATATGCAGAGGGGGTACAATCCGTACGTCTTTCTTATGCTTTATTTCATACATGATTTATAAAAATAAAATACACCATAATTGAATTAATTAATTAATAATGCAACATAGGATATACTAGTATGACACCATATGAAATTCTTTGTGTGGTGAATGCTATGGTGCCTAAGTCATGTTGCCTAACTTACTAAAAAAGCAAAGAAATAACATTTAATAAATTTTAAATATTTTATTTTTATTTTATACATTTTATTTTTTACTTATAAAAGCAAGTTAGGCAATTTAGGCACAATAATAAAAGGCACCATAGAATTCACCTCTTTGTGTTTCAAAAGAAGTAGAACTTCCTGTCAAATCTTATTAATTTTTTTTTATTATGAACTTTTTTACTACTACCTACATTATAGTTGTAGTCTTGTAGAGTAGTAGAGTACCATCAAATATAGGAAAGTGGAATCCTATACATTATTATCCTTGTTACATTGGTAGCGTTTAGTGGAGAGACAGAAATGGAAAGACTGAGATTGAGAGATAGAGATTAAGAGATAGAGATTGAAATAAATCTCATTATTCTGTTTGGTGCAAAGTGAGTGACAAAAATTGAAACAAAAATAAAACTCTAATTTAATTTATACAAAAGGTAAAATTGGAATTAATTAATTGAAATGAGGATATTTTAAGTATAAAATGTTATAAAAGTTTCAGTCTCTATTTCTAAAAATTTTAGTCTCCTGTGTCCCTGCTTTTTGGAGGTACTAAAATACTAAAATTTTAGAGACAGAGACACAAATTTTAGTACCAGTCTCTCAACCAACAAACATAATATTGAGTTTCAGTCTCTCAATCTCTGTCTTAATACCTCAAAACAAACACTACCATTGTGTCTATTCACATGATTTTTGGAACAATATATATAGACGGACTTTATTAGTTATTTTTTAGTTGACATCAATTAAATCACAACATTCAATTTTAAAAATTTTATTGATTATGTTAATTAGTCATTATAATGTCATGATATTATTTAATTATTATTATATAAAAATCGTGAATAAAAATTCACCTAAAATTCACTTAAATATTAATTAATATGGGTCACATTATTTTAAAGTTGAGATCTTATTAATGAATCGTTTTTTAATTAAATTGACTTATTCACTAATTTTAAAACCTAAAATAAAAATTACATTTAAGTATTATTGGGTGCTTTGACTTGAGCTTATATTAATAATGAAAATATTTAGTACAAAAAAAATTAATAAAATATTATCAAAAATTGTGTCAAATCTTATTATTTTTTTTATTATGAATTTTTTGAATATTACCTATACGAAAGTTGTAGAGTAGTAGAGTACTATCAATTACTGGACAGTGGAATCCTATTCATTATTATCCTTGTAATTTTTATTCCCATTCTGTCTATTCACATGGTTTTTGAAACAATATATAGAAAGAGCGTTCATTAATTATTTTTCAGTTGACACTAATTAAATCACAAGATTCAATTTTGAAAATTATATCGACTATGTCAATTAGCCATTATAATGTCATGATGTTATTTAATTATTATTATTATATAAAAATCGTGAATAAAAATTCACCTAAAATTCACTTAAATATTAATATGGCTCACATTATTTTAAAGTTGAGATCTTAATGAATATTTTTTAATCAAATTGATTTGTCCACTAATTTTAAAACCTAAAATGAAAATTACATCTAACTATTATTGGGTGCTTTAATTTGAGCTTATATTTAATAACGGAAATGTTTAATAATAAAAAAATTAATAAAATATTATAAAAAATTGTCTTATTTAATATTTATTAATTGTAATAAATACTAAATAAGATCGTTTTTGTTTTTCTTCCTAACATTACCGATTTAATAAATGTCGTTCATAATAGGAGAGTTGAACTACTTAATAAATTAATTTAAGACTATAAATAGCATAAACAAATTTAAATTATTTATTAAAAAGTGATCGCCACTTCCATAGAATTATTCACTGAAAATTAGTAACACGATATAATTTTATTTCTATAATTGATAAAGCTCTACTACCTTATAACTATCATATAAGTATTCAAAAAAGTTCATAATAAAAAGATGGATCATAATTATCGCAACTGCAAATATCTACTAAATATCTAAATTGATGTACTTAGCAACTGAAAATAAGTATTAAATAAAAAAATTTCCATCGTTAACAACACCACATATTCTTTTCATTCTGTGTTTTCACTAATAACCATAAAAACGCGTAACCTCTTCTTCAATTTTTTATTTCAATAATTTATCCTTTTCAATTTTTTTTAATTCTCTTCATTGAATGTTCTTCTCTATATATAACAATTATTTGGATGAATTTTTATGGTTTTATGAACTAAACAACGATAATGCCAAATGTTGATTTTTGATGCCAAATATAAAAAGAGGAAAAGAATAATTAGCAGTGATCAATATTTTTTTATAGATCTTATCATTTTATTTTGGATATATTCTATATGTGAGTACTTTATACCAAGAGTTTGATCTCATTCTTCTGTTATTAATTTTTTTTATCTCATTATTGGATTCGTAGTTCTTTTACTCTCACCACAAGATGCACTTTTCTATATTTTTACTATTTCCATCATTCTCCTTCTTTTAACATCGTGATTGTATTGCCTCCATTCACTACAATTACAAATTATTACCTTTATTTTAGTTAAATCTCAATTTTTAAATTTTTTTTGTATTGAATGATATTATTTTTTTATTTTTAAAATTATTGATTATGTAAAGTATTGTGATTAAAATTTGAGTACATAAATATTTATTTTTAAATTAAATTAAATAAATTATATAACAAAAAATTTAATGATTTTGTATTCCATAATATTGTTTGGTATATAACCCTGATTATTTGATGAGTTTAATTTTGATAGCGTTGTGTAATTAGATTCATGTCAAACTATTTTACACTAATAGAATATCAAAATTAAATTCTTATTTGATTAACATTGAAAAGAGGCAAAAAAAAAAATTACACCTACCAATAATTTGTTAAAATATTAATATGTTTATTTCCTAAACAATTAATGATGTAGAGTACTGATATTCAAGTACATGCAAATTCGTTCATAATTAAATTAAAATAAATAACTTATATTGCAAAAAAAAAATTATTAATTTAATATTATTCATTTGACATATGGTACTAATTATTTGATTGGCATATAAAAGACGCAAAAAAAATATGTACCTATATGGTAAAGTAAAAAAATTCTCATGGATATTTTGTTAATTCTTTTTTGAATTTTTAATCAATTTTATGTTAGTTAATATTATTTTTTTTTACTGAATATTAGATAACATATAACATTGAACATGTGGTAGGATAAAAATATTTATTAATTAATTTTTTATAATAACCTGATAACACAATAAACATCTAAATTTTCTATTATATATTTTTTAACGTTTCAACTTTTACGATATTATACAGCCTAATCTAGATAGCCAAAACACAGTAAAATTATTAACAAAAAGATATAAAATTTTACTTTTTGTTATGTGGTACAAAGATGATATAATAATATAATAAATTGTAATAAAAATAAAATAAAATAAATAAAAACAAGAAGATATAAAATTTTATTTTTTGTTATGTGGTATAAAGATAAAATAATAATATAATAAACTGTAATATTCTGGTACAAAAGAACATATCAAGAGCCTTCTATTTTTTTATTTTAATTTTGTTAAAAATACTAATATCATTTACTTTTAACTTTTAACTTTCAAGATAAATGCAAATTATTAGTTAAAAATTTACAATAATGTACTATTTTTATTAAATTAGTTAAAAATAATATATTTTGATATTATTTTTATAAATTATTAACATCAAATTTTAATAATTTGAGCAAAAATTTTGAATATTTTATGTCGTACATCTTTTTTAATAGAATAATAAGACAATTTAAAATACACATCAAGAAAAAACTATTATTTTTATACATCTAGATATTCAAAAGACACAAAAATAAATTCTTTTAACAACACTTTAACGACTGATAAAAGTTAACACACTAAATGATTATAGATCAAAGTGATAGACAATATTAAAAGTTGCGATAATAGTACTTGATGATCATTAATTACGATCGGGTGAAGAGAATGTGGGAAGAGACAAAGAAAATGAGAAGGAGAACAAGACAATAATAGTGTGTGATATAAAAAATAATAGTAAGAGAGAATAATTGTGTGTGATACAATAAGAATATATAATAAAAGTATAAATTAATAATTAAAAAATAATAAAATTAAAGATAATTTAATAAATTAAAAATAAAATTTAAAAAATAAAATATTTTTTTATCTATTAGAATTATAAATATAAAATTAAAAAAA
>NC_029787.2:10103196-10103459 GCF_000816755.2 Arachis ipaensis
AATTAAATATGCCAATAAAACTTATAAATTTATGTGCTTATAAAATACGGCTTAATCCATCTCTTTTTATTATTATTATTTTTTTAATATTTTTAGGTTATGTTAACAAAATTAAGATAACACAACTTTCTTTATATAAATTTACATGTGTCCTATGTAAAAAAGACTAAAAGTGTGTTTAGTTTGTATTTACTTTTAGTGTTTTATTTTTTTAAAATTTTATGAAAAAGATATATATAAAAAATACAAACCACAAGCACAAT
>NC_029787.2:10103539-10104738 GCF_000816755.2 Arachis ipaensis
TGCATAATTGATTGTGTAAAATAACTTATAAATTCTTACCTTATTACAAATATTTTAAAGTAATATATATTATAAGTTGAAACTCTAAATTATTATAAGTTCATTTTATTATTTTGTGGGGATCAGATTGAATAATATATCATTTTTGGTTTTATTTATTGATTATTATATGATTGGGTGCATTTATTAGTAGTCAGACATCCGAAGTTGTACATGTTTAATCTGCAAACTGCAAAGGACAAGAGTGAATGAAAAAAAATATATTAAAAATGGGTGCATATGCGTCTGCAATAATTATAGTTTCCAATGAAGTGAAGTATATATTATATAAAACACAATAAAATTTTCAAGTTGCCTCTGCAAATGGATCGGATACTCTGATTTGAAAATTTTTCATGGGATTATTATGTATGTGATAAATTTTATAATTAATTAGTTATTTTTGTAAGTTTTATATTTGATCTCACTTTTTTAAACTTTAGTAAACATGAATACTATTCTATTCATTTGTTCTTTATTATCTTCTAATTAGTTTAAATTTTTTAAAAAAATTTAATATTACTCAATAATAATGCTTATTTACTAGATACATTTAGAAAAAATTAAATATATCTTGAATAAAGGGCATTAATTTGCTGTGTGTTGCACTATTAATCAGATAAATAAAATAAAATATTTTTTTTCAGTATGTATATGGCCATATGGGTAATTAAGAAACTTTGTGAATAAGTGAGCCAAATAATTGGTTGTATATATCTCTTTATTATTATTGAAAAAGAGTTAACCCAGAGAAGCAGGCTTGGTGGTAAGGCGGTGCCAATAAAATCCAAGTTAAAATGCTATGGACTATGGTTGCTATATTTGAGTCAATGAATATAGAAATAATAATGTTTGAAAATATATCCATCTATATTAGAAGAATTTGTACCTGGTCCCAATAATTCAACTTGCATGAATATAGGTTTGTTTATATGTGTGACATGAATATGTTTTGGCAGTGAGATATACCGCTGTAAAATCTTACATTTTTTAAATAATAATAATAATAATAATAATAATTGAGATGAGATTTTGGAATTTTTGTTTGTTTATTATTGCACCATGAACGTAAGCTTGCTTATAATATTGATGAAGTTGTTTATGGTGATAAATAAAGGCTATTGGAGAGTTAGCGGGAATCGCGGTGAGAGCCACTGTCA
>NC_029787.2:10104760-10110189 GCF_000816755.2 Arachis ipaensis
GCAACATTCTCATAGTCCGGTATATCCTTCTATCAAATCTACCTTCACTTTTATATTATTATATAAATAATTAATTTTTAATTTATTATAATAGGATCTATTTATGAAATTTGGTAAATATAACTATTTATATTGTCTTTTTTTATCAATTTAAATTTATAGAACGAGTAATTTTATGATATGATATTAGAATTTTATACTCTAAAAATCTAAAATTCAATTCTGGATAAATAGGTTTCCAAATTTCGTAAAGTGCCCTTGAGGTTTAAAGTGCTCTGCTAGGGTTTAGCAGAGAAATTTTACTATCTATAATTTTCTGTGATCAATCGATCATTTCGAGTAATCTAGTGTCATTGTGTCAACTTGATCAACATGGCAGCAAACGCTGCTACCGCTGCTAGCAATCCGAGACTGCAACCTGAAGAAGAAAACACAATAATCAGTTTTGATGAGAAAGACGTGCAAGTTGGGATTGAACGTTGTGCAAGAAGTTTAGTTGGGAGACTTTTGGCGGATAAACCATTCTCAAGCGGTACTGTGGAGGCTGCTATGTACTCTATATGGAGGCAACCGGAGGGTTTTAAAGTGGTAGATCATGGAGGAAACATATTTCAATTCTTCTTTGGAGATGAGAAGGATATGCTTCGTATTGAGAGGGGTGCCCCTTGGCTATTCAAAAACTACATCCTGAATCTTAGGAGATAGAAGGAGGGTGAGAATAATGTAGAAATATATTTCACTCACGTGCCAATATGGATACAAATTTGGGGTTTGCCAGAACAATTCAAGACTAAAGAACTAGGAAGGAAGATAGGAGGCTCATTTGGAGAGGTGCTGGATGTGATATCTTCCACGTTCAAGGCAAGGAGCATAGCATTGTTAAAATATAGGTAAACTTGGATGTAACAAAACCTCTCAGAAGATATGTCAAGCTTGTTAGTCCCAAAAACCAACAACTTGAAGTGGCATTAAAGTATGAACAGATCGGCACTTTTTGCAATTATTGTGGATTCATTGGACATGAGACAAGAGCTTGCAGTTTTCAAATTGAAGATTCGTTGAAGGGAGAGGTGGGAGAAGAAAAGTGGTGGGATTGGTTGAAAGCCGACCAGACGGGAAGAAGAGAGGGTGCTACAAAGGATAATCCTAATACTAATCTGCCTAAAGGGCAAGACAGCTCACACAACAGGGCCAAAAAGCCAACTCCAGTAAACTTAATTAAGGGACTGGCTAATCTATCAATGTAGTCTCAAGGAAGAGAGGGAAGAAGTGAGGAAGAAGAAGTTATGAGCAATGCTATCGTTTAAAAGAAGATACAAACAGCAAACTATCCTCCACAAATCAATACCGGATCAGCAATAGAAAGAAACAATGCTAAAGGAAGAGACGAAAAGGAATATTCAAAGGGGATTGAAGCAACGACGTGCTTTGTGTTTGGAGAACAAGGGCTGCAGCTCACAAAATCTACTAGCAAGAGACAAAACTTAAAGCAGCTAGCAAGGAAACCTACTACAGTGTCTGGAGTTAAAAGGAGTTCACATGGAGAAAGGGTTCCACTCAATAAGAAGAAATTATGTTCAGAAGAAAAAATGCAAGCGGAAGAGGGAGAGGGTGCCACCCCACAATGTGCACCCAGTGACCAATGAAGATGATGATGTGGAACTGTCGGGGTATGGGGAATCCCCTGACAGTTCACAACATACAAGGGATCTCTAGATCTCATTCTCCCGATGTAATGTTTTTATGTGAAATAAGAATATTACCACGAATGTTACAACTCAATGCAACAAAGCGGGTTTTCAGCAGGCATATTATGTGGATCCTAGGGGTCAATCTGGTGGGCTAGTGCTGGCATGGAAGGATAATGCAGTTGTCTCAATTCTTTCTAGCGATGACTTCTTTATTTTCTTTGAGTGGACAGACCCTACCAAACAAAGGAAATGGGAAGTAGCTGTTGTTCACCTACATTGTGATGACAACATTCGGTTTAATCAATTCCGAAGAATTATGGAGATCAAAATGACAGTCAGCCCCTATTTTCTTGTGATAGGCGACTTTAATGCCATCTCCGCCTATCATGAGAAAGAGGGAGGAAGAATAAAGTCGGCCTCATCAATAGAGGCTTTCAATAAATTCATTAGTGATGGTGAGCTGGTGGACTTGGGTTACGAAGGGAGAAAATTCACTTGGAGCAATAGACGATACGGTGACAACCTAATCATGGAACGGCTGGATAAATGCCTCTCTACACATCATTTCAGAGCAAATTATTCGCAAGCAACAATACTACATTTAGATGATACAGGCTCTGACCATTGCCCTTTGATGATACTGGTGGACAGGGAGGAGCACAAGGCAAAAAGAAGATTTCGATTTCAGGAAAGATGGTGTGACAATGTGGAAGTTCTTAATATGGTGAAAGAAACATGGAGGACTGAATTTGATGGCTCTCCAATGTTCAAGCTGTTCTCTAAACTGAAAAAATGCAGGCATGTATTGGTAGAATGGCAAAAATCTGGCTCTAGCGATTCGCAACACCTAATTTTGGACTTGGAAAATCAATTGAAGCTGGAAAAATTAAAGGGGACAGAAGCAACAAGATCAACTATTTTACAACTGGAGGAAGAATTAGCTGAAGTTTACTTACAAGAGGAGAGATATTGGAAGGAAAAAGCTAGATTTCAATGGCTAAAATGGGGTGACCAAAACACAAAATTCTTTCATGCTAAATTCCAAAGTCGAAATCGAAAAAACAAGATTTTCAGACTACAAGACAGCTCGGGTAATTTCAGCACAGATCCTGGAGGTATTGCCCGAATTGCCACTGAATACTTTAAGGAGCTGTTCACTTCCTGTAACCCCTGTACTGCCTCGGCAGAACTGCAATCTCTGGAGAGGAAAATTGATGATGCTACTAATAGAAAACTTACTAGAAGCGTTTCCGAGGAAGAGATCAAGAAAGCTACATTCTCCATTAACCCGTTCTCAGCCCCAGGAGATGATGGATTCACTGGAAAATTTTACCAACATTATTGGGAGATTATTAAAGGTGATTTATGTAGTGCTATTAAAAGTTTTTTCTCTGGAGGTCGGATGTTAAGGGCATTCAATCATACCCATATTTGCCTAATTCCGAAGATGCAAGGCACAGAAACCATGAGCCAGGTTCGCCCCATTAGCCTCAGCACGGTCCTCTATAAGATTATATCTAAGATTCTTGTCCACAGAATGCAAGATATTTTGGATAAAATCATAAGTGCTAATCAGAGTGCATTTATTAAAGGTCGCCTGATCAGTGATAATATACTAATAGCTCATGAGCTTATGCATTTTTTGAAAAACAAGAACCATGGGGATCATGAGATGGCAGTGAAGTTTGACATGAGTAAGGCTTACGATCGGATTGAATGGTGCTTTGTTTGGGAAGTCATGGAGAAGTTGGGCTTTTGTTCTAAATGGATTGACTGGATCAAGGAATGTGTTACCACTGTGTCATACTCTGTTACTGTGGATGGTCAACCTCATGGTTACTTTAAACCATGCAGGGGATTGAGGCAAGGCGATCCCCTTTCCCCCCTATCTTTTTATTCTTTGTGCAGAAGGACTTTCCCATCTGCTCCACAGAGGAGAACAGAGGAGAGAGATCTCAGGTCTACGACTCAACGGTAGATGTCCTACGATTAGTCATTTATTCTTTGCAGACGACTCAATCCTATTTTGCAAAGCTAATGAGCAGGAGTGCCAGAGACTATTAAAGATTTTGGAAGATTATAAGAACGCTAGTGGGCAACTTATTAACTTCTCTAAGTCTTCAGTATTCTTTAGCAAAAATACCCCAATACAGATTAGAGATGCCCTAGCTGAATCTCTACAAATTTCACATGTGGGCAGACAGAATAACTACTTGGGACTCCCAGCAGTAGTACATCGATCTAAGAGGCAGACGTTCAATTTCATTAAGGAAAAGGTGGAAAGGAAGCTGCAAACATGGAAGAGATCTCTACTATCCGTTAGTGGTAGAGAAGTTTTGGTGAAGGCGGTAGCTACAGCTGTACCTATCTATACATTGAGCTGCTTCAAACTCCCTGATTCATTGCTTGAGGAAATACAAAAGAAGATTCTGAGTTTCTGGTGGGGTCAGAGAGGCTCTGAAAGGAGGCTACAGTGGGTGAGATGGAATATAATTTGTAGGGAGAAGAAGTATGGGGGACTAGGTTTTAAGGACCTTAAAGCGTTCAATTTAGCTATGCTAGCCAAGCAAAGCTGGAGGATTCTTACTAAGCCTGAGTCCCTAATAAGCAAAATTTACAAGAGCATATATTTCAAATATTCTTCCTTTTTACAAGCCCCAACAGGTCAGCAGCCATCATGGGCCTGGAGAAGTCTACTAGACGGAAGGAGAATTCTGGAGGCAGGGATCGAATGGAGGGTAGGAAGAGGCAATCGGATTAGGATATTTGAAGACCCATGGCTAAGGAAGTTTAATCCTATTTCAGACTACCAGCAAAACAATTACAATCCAGACATGGTATGGGTAAACCAACTCATCAACAATTTCAGATAGTGGCAAGAAGAACTAGTTAAAAGCATATTTAGAGCCGATATTGCTACTGAGATTCTACAAACAACTATCTCAGAAGATGGGGAAGATAGCATTACCTGGAAGTGGGAACGAAACGGATACTACTCGGTGGCTTCTGGGTACCGTATTGCTTTTAGACTTTCTCACCCTCCAATCCAACAGCTCCCGGAAGTGTGCAGAGAGAAGAGAGTTTGGAATAGCTTGTGGGACTTGCAATGCCCACCAAAGGTCAAAGTCTTCCTTTGGAAAGCCCTCCACGGTGGTTTACCTGTCCGAAACCGATTACACAATAGGATGCAGACGATCGAAGATATATGTCCGATGTGCCATGAATTAGGGGAATCAGTAAATCATTGCATATTTGACTGTAAGCATGCAAAGGAAATCTGGAGAAAAGTTGAATTTGAAAATTTTGTTACCTTCAACAGCTCTGAAGATTTTTGGAGGCGATGGATAAAGCTTATAGAGGTGCTGAGGAGAAGACCCAATTGGAAGACAAACTGTGCTCTTACTGCAATTCTCGCTTGAAAGATCTGGCTAGCACGAAACCTTAAAATTTTTGAAGCTAAAGACTCTGTCATTGATGTGCTCTATTCATCTGCCGTGGAACTCCTTGAAGAATTTGGGAAGAGAAATGTAAGGTAGTGACTACAGTAGATAGATTCAAGAAATTCAGGTTGTCATATTTTGATTCTTGTAATGGGTTAGTAGTGTAATGGGTTAATGGATAATCTTTTATTTTATTGGCTGTCCAGATTGGACCCTTATCTTTGTATATTCATTTTACAAATTTAAATGGATATATAATTAATTTTGAAAAAAAAAATTCTGGATAAATAAAAAAATA
>NC_029787.2:10110197-10118010 GCF_000816755.2 Arachis ipaensis
ATAGAGGAGAAAAAAATAAATTAAAGATAGCAAAAGAAAGAGAGAAGGATTTTTTTTTTTGGTTATTTTTAATCATAATAATAAGGGCATGCATGCATGACTCACTAGCTAGGAGGTAGGAATGAACAACAATAAGCTTGATCATACATTATTGTCCTTGTGTACAAGAACAATTGCATAGACAGATTAATTAATTCTTTTAGGAAAACTTCTGTCTCGAAGAGAAGATTATTAATTATTATTGTTGATATATAGTGGATATCTAGAGTTTCCAAATGTCAATTCAATTAATAACTAATTCTTAATTAGAATATAGAAATTGAAATAAATTCTGAAAATTGTTGTATATTTTTGTGGTAATTCGTAGCACATACATGCATGTTGGGGTATGGACCGTATTATGGTTATACCAAAGCAAGTAAATTTGTTCTTCAAGATGGACTTGAATAAATTCTTTATAGGGGGCTATATAATTTTCATGTCTCAATATATATGGTTCCCATTATTAACAACAACAACAATAATAATAATAATAATAATAATAATAATTAGAGAATATATTTTTTGAATAAACTTGAATAAAAATTGTATAATGAGTGTGGATCTTAATTTGGCTAAACTTTCATATCCTAATTGTAAAATTTTTATGCAGATATATGGATTCTAACTGGGTCTGGAGACGAACAATCAAGAATTTATGTGAAATGATATTGTCAAAGAAAGAGATCTTTTAAATTATGAACTTTTTGAATACTACTTATATGATAGTTATAGAATAGTAGAACTCTATCAATTATAAGAATAGAGGATAGTACTTCAATTCAGTAACATTTGAACCACTAAATTAAAGTACTATCTTCTATTCTTTGTTCCCTCTAAATCATATTAATTTTAATAAAAAAAATTTATTAGCTTATTTAATTTGTATATATGAATTTGTTAAATTGTATTAGTTTAATTTTCATCATACCAGTGGCATTAGTTAGCATTAGTTCATTTATGCATCAAGTTAGCATTAGTTTACTTGTGCATCATTCATGTATTAAGTTAGCATTAATGCAAATGTGTATTATATTAAAACTAGTATTTTTATCCGTAATAACATTACGGGAATAAAATTTTTTTAAAATTATAGTTCACTTTATTCTGACAGTATAAATTATGCATGGCACAAAAGATTTATAAAATTAAACTATTTTTACAAAAAAGTTGTAAATTGACAAAAGTATCTGACTAAGAAGACCAAGATATCTGTAGATAAAAAATTAAATAATAAGATTTTTAGTTATTATTTTTAGTTACTATCGATCGGATGACATATTTTGATTTGTCAAATTACTAATATAAAATATAAATTATATATAAAGTAAAAATAGTAGAGAGAAATAGAAAAATGGAGAGAGGTAGATGAGAGAATTTAGGAAGAAAATTTATTAATTTAAAAAAATATATATTTTCTCTCAATTTTAATAAGATTGTCATGTGACACGTTTGATTATTAAATTAGATAGTAATATATGATACATATAGAAGCATAATGAACTAAATTCTCAAGGACCTATTTGTCTTTCGAACTTTATTTGTAAAATAACGTCAAGGACTTATTTGTCCTTCGAATTTTATTCTCCTTCCAGCGTGGCACCGTAACGAACACATGGACACCGTTTCAGACGGAAGAATTAAATTGTCCTCCATTTATTAAAATCAATGACTTTTTTATATTTAAATTTTGTTCAGAGATGTATTTATCAAAAATTTAAAAAATCAGGCCCTTTTCCCAAATAATAATGATGTGGTGCAACGAAATAGGCAGATAAACAAAAATTTCACTACTATGGTATCAGTATAAATTATAACTTGCGTTTTACTATTTTCAATAGTTTTTTTTATTTTTTTTGTTCATCAAAATAATAAAAGGCAACTTCCATTTTATTGTTTTCGCTTTTTTAATTTTTTTTTATTTTCTTTTGGTTCAAACGCATCCTGCGTTTTATGCGTTTTACGGATGGGTAATATTTTAAGTTTTTTACCTTTTTTTTTAAACAACAAAACGTTGTATTATTTTAAATGGACACTTCATCTTTTTTATTATTTAAAATAGACTATTTATCTTTTTTATTATTTAAAATTATTAAAATTATTCATATCTTGTTTACACTGTCTTATCTCATTTACACCGTAAACGAGATACGTGCAAACTTATTTCGTTTACACTAATGCGATGTAAATTGGTAAACACACTACCAATTATTTTTTGATAATTAAAATAATTAAATTATTTATTTAAAAAAAACCTTCTTTTTAATGTTATAATTGTTGTTGTATTTAGATAATAAAGTTGACCAAATAAGTGAATAACTATTTTAGTTGTTTTAAAAGTAAGCTAAAATTTATATCTAAATATATCTTAATGAAAAAAATCAAAATGTTGATTCAGATAGTATTTACAAGATAGACCAATTTATAATCACAAATAATTGCACAAATGTCTGAATATAAATAAATAAATAAATAAAAAGATAGACTAAGAAAAATACTAAATACTTATGGTTATTATAGTTGCATGCATTGTTTTCTTAAACTAATTAATAAGGTGATATTATTTAATTATTCTTTTTAAATCTTGATATATATAATTCTCTTAAAAAATAATACCTGTTGATTGTTAAGAAAATGTTTATGTCAAAATAGTATTTATTATATATAAAAAAAAGTTATGCATAGTAATTAAGATTGATGAAAATCTAATTTCTAAAAAAATACGATATCTATACACACAAAATTAAATGTAAAAGAATTTCATTGCCTAAATAGTTAAACATAAATTAATTATTATAATGATATTATTAATTTACAGGCCAGCATCAAGGGGATGAATGAACCCAGCAAGAACATTAGGTTCAGCAATTACAGCAAACAATTACAAAGCAATTTAAGTTTATTTGACAGCTCCAATTCTTGGTGCACTTAGTGGTGCCGTGCTTATTTTGCTAATTAAACTTCCTAATGAAGTTGAAAACCCTGAACTCTCTAGACTCCTTCAAATCCTGGTGGAAGCTTCAGAAGGTGATTATTACAATCATTGATTATTAGAATCAATCAACCACACAAGATATATATAAACTTATATGTATCATATATATAATAAATAATATATGTAAAAAAAAGTATATATTGTGGAAATTAGCAATTGAGAATAATAATAATGTTTGCTATGTGGTTCGTCCGAACACTAGGGAGGCCGAGCTTAAGTGCTTCCGAGTGAGTTGACACTAAAGAGGAAGAGCTTTACGTCGGCCGGAAGTCAAACACCGCGGCTGGAATACCTGCACAAGATACTCCGACGCTCAAGTCAGTGATGATTTTCAGTGAGTGAGTATTAAGTAAAGAGTAGAAGAACGAGAGTGATAGAACCTGAGACCTATCCGAGCATATTAGCCAGGTTTTATAGGAGTTGGTTTCTACCCGTTAGTGGATAAGTCCTAGTTTGTAGGTTGGTTATGATCTTCTGTTTTGTTGAGCACGTTTCCTATTTCTTCGGATGGGCGAAGCCGAGCTTATCTGCTCACGTGCCGAGTATTCTGGGCGGCTGGTACGGGGCCGAGCTTTATGATGCACGTGTCTTTTTATTCGAACAGGTGAGGCCGAGCTTACCTGCTCTTGTTTCGAGTTTGTTTGATGTGATGCCAGCCTCAGATATTTGCGTGCCGAGCTTTGCGGTTGACCGAGGATAAGGGTGACGTATCACAGCCCCCAAGCTTGCCTTGGTTTGGACAGAATAGAGGCGAGCTTTTTTCTCGGTAGTGTCTTATTCCTCGGTCAAGGATTTTGGTTGTACGTCCATGCCCCTCAGCCCCCAAGCTCGTCTTAGTTCATCAGGTGAATTTGAAAACGTTTTCAGCATTAAATGCTTGCTTCGTCTTTCGCGCTTTTAATGAGTGACTGATGTGATTAGTGCTGCGTTTTCCAAGGCGCCCCTGGCCGTGTGATTGGTGTGGTTTTTGATCGTGGGTATTTGAGTGGCTCAGATTGGAAGGTAACGCTTCATATGTAACTCCCTCTTTTGTAAAAAGCCTGTTTGCCTTTTGATTTCTCATTGTTTCTTTTTCTTTTTTGGGGATTCTGCGATTCGGAGAGAATGAGCAAAAAAGGTGAGTGCTGATTTGCATTTTCGTTCCTTCTTCCTTTCTCATTTTTGCATGGAAGAAAAAATGGCTGATGCTGTTGGGGATGATCTCTATGGTTGGGTTGACACTAAGGTTAGGGGTTATGCTTCTCAGTTTAGTGATGGGGAGTCTGTTGAAATTTTGGGTTCTAACATTTGGGTTAGAAGTGGTAGTAAAATTAAGATAGAGATACTGCCTTGTGATTCTGATGACCGTGTCTTCCATTGTCGTAGTGACTGGGCATTTTTCTATATGTATAGTTGCTTGTTTACCGAACTAGGAGTTAGACTTCCCTTCACTGAGTTTGAATGTGGCGTTTTATACTGGTTAAATTGTGCCCCGAGTCAGCTTCATCCTAATTCATGGGGGTTCGTTAGGGCGTTCGAGATTTTGATGGAGTTTCTGGAATGTCCTCCGTCTCTTAGGCTATTCTTCTCATTGTTTCAAGCTAAGGGGTTGGTCGTGGGTTGTGGATTAACTTAAATAGTTATCCTCGTCGTGCCATCTTCGGTCTTTATAAATCTTCCTTTAAAGATTTCAAAACCATGTTCGTTAAGGTTAGGAGCGTTCCGGAGGAGTTCCCCTTCTATTTGAATGAGCATCTTGTTGAGAAACTTCCTTTGTCATGGTGTTCGGAGCCTATGCAAGTCTTGGATGTGGATGATAGGTCGGTTGATGATCAAATTTTAATGGAATTTTTGTTTGAGAAATTGGGTCCGAAAGGTTTGTTGTTTGTGTCCGAGTTGTTGAAGTGGGATGTCGATAGGCCAGCTGTTCTGAGCTATCTAGGTAATGCGGATTTTAGCTGTTTTGGTATTGTATTGTATTTGGTTTATTTTCATATTTCCTCTGTTATGTGTAGGTGACAAGGCTCCTACCATTACTACTGCTGGACTGAAGTTATTTTTTAGTCAACGAAAAAGGGTGGAGAAGGAAAGTTCGGCAACCAATGCTGAGAAGGATCCTGCATATCAGCCTGAGGGGACCTCCAAACCGAAGCGGAAGAGAGGTTATGTAAAGGAAAAGGTTACTGAAACTTTTTTGGAAAAAGGGGAGTCGTCTCAAGAATTGCAGAGAGTGGAGTCAGCCTATGAATCCCAAAAAAAGCTACATGGTTATGTGGAAGATGTTCACGCCCGGTCTCTCTGGGCTAAATTATATCCTTTTTCTGTTATGGCTGACGAGCTCTGTTGTTTTCCTGATGATTTGAAGATGATTGACAGTGTTGGTCATGTTGGTATAAGCCGTTTTCTTCAGGTGGGTTTTTGCTTGTGTTTATGATTTTTGTCTGTGTTTTACGTTGTTTTGACCCTTCTGCTTGTGTTCCAGGTAATTGGGGCTCGTATTGTTGCTGTTGGGCGGGCTCAGGAACTTGCTCTGGAGAGGGAGAGTAAAGCTGCTGTAGATGCTGTCAAGTTATCCATGGCTCTGGAGGAGAAGGAGAAGACCATTACAGAGCTGTCTTCTGAGTTGGCCGAGGAGAAACGTCTTCGGCTTTCATCTACAGAGGAGGTGAAGACTACTAAGGCTGAAAATGTTTCCTTGGGGTCAAGGGTCAAGGAGTTGCAGACCGAAGTCTATGAGGCTTTTGCACAAGGATTTGAGCGTGCCGTTTCTCAAGTGCGGGTTCTGTTTCCTGAATCGGATGTGGAAAAGCTTGATGCGACCAAGGTGGTTGTGAGTGGGCAGCTTGTTGATGATGAAGCTGTCGCTGTCAATGAGGGCGAAGGATCCAGCATTGGTGACAAGATCGAGTAGGCTCTTAGTTGGATAAGCATCATATGTAGTGTTTGTAGCTTTTTAGAACTTTCTTGTTATGTCTTTTTGGATAACTCCGGTCTTTGTTATTGGTTGTGATACTTTGGCTTCCGAGCATATGGCTCGGCTTAAGAATGACTTTATTTTGTAAAAGTTGATATTTTGGAGAAATTTATGATTATCTGTTGGAAACAATCGTATATATGTATTGAAGACGGCCGAAGCCGTTCTCTATTTAAGTGAATTTGTTTGACAATAAGAGTAGGCTCTCTGACGTAGCATTTGTGAATAGAAGCGCTTTGAGATTTGTTTTGAGTGACTTGATGATAGTGTTTGTTTGTACTTCTCCGAGTAGGGTGTTCGGCATTCGTATGTTATTTTCCGAGTATGAAGCTCGGATTAGTGTTTTTATTGGAAAAAACTTTGACTTATTTTTATGGTGGAAGTTTTTCAAGGGATATGCTCGGCTCATGATGTTAGGGTTCCGAGGATAATGCTCGTATAATTCGGAGTGTTTATTAATTGGAATGTATGATAACTGTCAGGACGAGAACTGTTATGATTGCACAGTGAGTTGTATGGGTACAATGATTTGTTGCGTCCGGCCTCGTTAAAACCCTCCCCGAGTAAAACCCATGTGTTTTGGGAAAAAACCTTCGGAGGGGAAAAAGAGTACCATCATTCGCTATTTTTACAGGCTATGTTATGACTGATATTTCCTTAGAGAGGATACGTTCCATGTTCCTGGAAGTTGCTCTCCTCTAAGGGTTTCTAATTTGTAAGCCCCCTTTCCGAGGTTTTGAAGAACTCGGAAAGGACCTTCCCAATTTGCCGCTAATTTGCCATGTGCTGGTGGTTTTCGTGCATCTTCTGTTCGTCTGAGTACAAGGTCTCCATTGTTGAAGGACCTGTGAACTACTCTTTTGTGGTGTCTTTGCTCTAGGTATCATTTTCTGGCTCGCTGCTTTATGGCGGAGATGTCTCTGTCTTCTTCCACGAGGTCCAGTTCGGCTGTCCGAGCTTGTTGATTGTTTGGTTGATTATAGAGCTCGGTCCTTAACGTTGGGACGCTGACCTCTACTGGAATGAGCGCTTCTGCGCCATATACCAATTTGAAGGGAGTTTCCCCTGTGGCAGATTGAATGCTAGTGTTGTAACTCTATAGAATTTCTGGAATGAGGTCGGCCCACTCCCCTTTAGCTTCGCCGAGCTTTTTCTTTAATCCCTGCAAGATAATTCTGTTAGCTGATTCAACTTGTCCGTTAGTCTGCGGGTGCTCTACTGAGCTGAAGTGATGTTTGATGTTAAAATTTGTCAGAAAGGTGGTGAGCTTATGGTCTGTAAATTGTCTTCCGTTATTCGAGATTATTTCTCTTGGGATACCGAATCTGCATATGATATTTTTCCATAGAAAAGATCACACTTTTCTGATGTTATGTGCGCTAGTGGTTGTGCTTCTATCCACTTAGAGAAATAATCAATTGACACTAAGAGGAACTTTACCTGGCCTGGCGCTTTCGGAAAGGGTCCGAGGATATCCAATCCCCACCTATCGAAAGGCCAGCTTACCTCTATGGTATGGAGCTCCTCGGCCGGGGTCTCTGAGAGGGTGGCGTGCTTTTGACAATTATCGCATGCTTTTACTTTATTGATGCAGTCCCGTTTTATCGTCGGCCAATAATATCCTGTTCGCAGAATCTTTGCTGCTAATGCTCGGCCGCCGATATGGTTGCCACAGACTCCTTCATGCGTTTCAGCCATAACTTCCGCGGCTTCCTCGTTGCTGATGCACCTGAGCAATGGTTGTGAGTGTCCTCGCCTGTATAGGGTGTTTCCGAGCACTGTATAGAAGCTTGCTCTTCTTCGGAAGAGTGGCAAGTTTGGTTCGT
>NC_029787.2:10118035-10122924 GCF_000816755.2 Arachis ipaensis
CATGTAGTTTATTTCCCGCTTAAAGTCCATTTTCTAGGAAACAATCTCTTTATAACCGAGTATTGTTTCCTAGATTAAAGTTTTAAATTTCTTAAACTATAATAGGTACATTTGGCTCTTGTTTTGTGGTCCCGGCTACACAATAGACACCAAGGAAGAGTCGCAGTAGGCTGTTATTCGGGGTATTTGTAGTTGTAGGGCGAGCTTTAGCCCAGCAAGTAGGGCCTCATATTCTGCCTGATTGTTGCTTGCGTTGAAGCGGAACTGTAGTGACTGTTCGGCCACCACTTTGTCTCCTTCTTTTAGTAGTATCCCTGCCCTACTGCCTTCTTTGTTTGACGCTCCGTCCACATGGATGCTCCAACTGACCTCTATATTATGTGTGTCATTAGTCATCTCCGATATAAAGTCGGCCAGCACTTGTGACTTCAGTGTTTTCCTTGATTCGTACTGGATGTCGAACTCGGAGAGCTCGACCGACCATTTTATCAATCTGCCGGCGAGCTCGGGTCTGGTTAATATCTGCCTTAGCGGTTGGTTCGTCCGTACTATGATTGTGTGGCTCTGAAAATAGTGCCGCAGTCTTCTTGCTGTGGTGATTAGTGCTAGCGCCAGTTGTTCTATCTTCGGGTACCTTGTTTCTGTTGGTTGTAGCACCCTACTGATGAAGTATACTGGGCTTTGCTTTCTTTCTGTTTCTGTTACTAAAACCGAGCTTATAGCATGGTTAGATACTGATAGGTATAAATACAGTGGGTTACCTGTCTCTGGTCTTTGGAGGATTGGTGGTGATGTTAAGTGTTGTTTAAGTTCGGTAAAAGCATTTTCGTATTCGTCTATCCAGTTGAACTTCCTGCCTTTAGAGAATGTCTAGAAAAAGTGATAAGATCGGTTTGCCACTGCAGGTAGGAAACGTGACAGGGCAGCTATTCGTCCTGCAAGTTGCTGGACTTCCTTTACCGTTTTTGGGCTTGTCATGTTCAGCACGGCCCTGCACTTTTCTGGGTTGGCCTCGATGCCTCGAGATGTTAACATGAATCCCAGGAACTTCCCTCCTTGTACTCCGAACGCACATTTGTCTGGATTGAGTCTCATGTTATATGCTTGGAGTTGTCTGAAGATTTCTACTAGGTCGTCACAATGTGACCCCTGCATAGGTGTTTTTGCTACCATGTCATCTACGTAGACCTCCATATTGCGGCCTATCTGTTGTTGGAATACCTTGTCCATTAGCCTTTGATATGTCGCACCTGCATTCTTTAGGCCGAAGGGCATTACCTTGTAACAAAAATTCCCATGTTCTGTTATAAAAGCTGTTTTGCTTTGGTCTTCTGGGTGCATTAGAATCTGGTTATAGCCAGAGTATGCATCCATAAAACTCAAAGCTTTGAAACCAGAGGCGTTATCAACTAATTTATCAATGCAAGGCAGTGAATATGCATCTTTAGGGCAAGCTTTATTTAAGTTTGTAAAGTCGACGCACATGCGCCATTTACCTGAGCTCTTCCTTACCATTACCACGTTGGACAACCATGTGGTGAAGCAAATTTCTCTGATGAAGCCTGCATTGAGGAGCTTCTGGGTTTCTTCGAGTGCTGCTTGTTTTTTCTCTTCTCCGAGGTTCCTTTTCTTCTGTGCAACTGGTCGGATTGTTTTGTCGATTGCTAGCTTGTGGCAGATGACTTCTGGGTTGATTCCGGGCATGTCATCTGGTGTCCATGCAAAAAGGTCGGCGTTCTGACGCAGTATGTGAATGAGTTTTGCTTGGTCTGCCCCTTCTAGTGCTTCTCCAACATATGTGCATTGTTTGTCGTCTGATGTCAGTGTTACCTGTTGAAGATTGTCCATTGGTCGAGGTCTTTCGCCGAGGTCTTCCCTTGGGTCGAGATCGGCTAGTGTCGCTGTGTTGGTAGTTGTGTGGATTGATTGGACCAGTAGCCGAGCTTCCTGTTTTGTTTGTACTGGTTTTAGACCAGCGTTATAGCATTGCCGAGCTTCTTGATGGTCGGCATACACCGTAGCGATCTTGTTTTCCTGCACTGGAAACTTGACACACAGATGTAATGTGGAAACCACTGCCCTGGATATATTCAGGGCAGGTCTCCCGAGTATAATATTGTAAGGGCTGTAACAGTTTACTATTAGGTATTGAATATCAATTGACTTTGACATAGGGATTTCTCCCATTGTAGTCTTTAGCCATATGTGTCCCATGATGGAGACTCTCTCTCCGGAGAACCCAACTAGCTCTCCGGAGGAGGGTTGTATCAATTTTTCTAATAATTTCATTTTTGTAAAAGTAGAGTAAAATAAAACATCAGCACTACTACCTGGATTGAAATTACCACGGGATCGTCGAGGTTAGGGCTTGCCGATTTGAAGTATGTTTGGTTGAAGGATATTGTGACATCTGGTTCTTTGTCCTTCTTTGGTTGTATAGTTCCTTCGATTGCCAGCATTGCTCTATAGCTTCGTTTTCTGGCCGAGCTTGTTTCTCCTCCGCCTGCGAATCCCCCTGATATGTGGTTAATGACACCTCTTGGCGGATCAGGAGTCGTCCTCTCTTTTTTGTCGTCGGCGATTGCTTGTTTATGTTCTACCCTGTCCGAGTTTCCTCCTCTGCCTTTCCGGGTCTCGATGTATTTGTCCAGGAGCCCTTGGCGTGCCAGCCTTTCCAGGAGGTCCTTCGCAACGATGCAGTCATCCGTAGTGTGACCGAACTTCCGGTGGAAGGCACAATGCTTCGTCTTGTCCACGAACCGTTGATCATGGTAGTTCCCTGCTCGGGCTGGTGGCTTTATGATTTTGGCGTTGAGGATTTCTCTGATGATGTTCTCTCTTCTGGTGTTGAATCTGGTGTATGTGTTGTACTTTGACGCGGGCTTAGAAGGTTTCTTAGTGTCCCTGTTACCTGGCGATCTGAAAGTCCTTTCCTCATCTCTCCGATGTGGTTGTTTGTCCGACTTTTGGGCTTCTCGGAGTTCTTCGATCTCCATTTGACCTGCCGCCCTTTCTCGGAATTCCTCTAGCGTCTTCGGCTTTGTTATGGCAATGGTCTCCCGAAATTTGCCAGGCCTAAGGCCGGCTTTGAGAGCGTGCAGGTGAACGGCCGGGTCCAAGTCTTGGATCTCCATAGTGGCGTCAGCGAATTTGGTCATGTAGTCTTTCAGGCTCTCGTGCTGGCCTTGTTTGATGGTGCCGAGATAGTCCGAGCCATGTACGTAGATTCTTGAGGCAGCAAAATAATCAATGAATGATCTGGCGAGGTCTTCAAAGGAGGAAATCGAACCTGCAGAAAGTTTGGAAAACCAAAGTAGCGCAGCACCATCCAGGTATATGGGGAATGCTCGGCATAGAATGGGCTCATTGTTAGGGCCGTTGAAAAACATCATTGATTGGAACTTCTTCACATGGGCCCGAGGGTCGCCGAACCCCTTGTATGGTTCTAGCGCGATGGGCAGCGTGAAGTTTTTCGGCATCTGGTAGTTTGTGATCTCCTCGGAGAAAGAGTTGTCAAGGGTGAGCTTCTCCTTTGGCGGGACGATGTTTAAAGGGTCCGCCGCACTTTGAGCCGAGCCTTTGGAGTTCTCTCCATTGTTCTGTGTTGAGAGCTCGGCTATTCTGCGTACCTCCGCCTGAAGCTCAGCGATTTGAGCCAGGAGGTCGTCCTGTGAGAGTTGTGGATTTTCCTTGTCAGCCATGTCCGAGGATCGGGAATCCTGCAAAATAAAGTAGAAGACTAAACGAAGGAAAAAAATGGGGTTAGATGTACTCCGGGCCCCACGGTGGGCGCCAAGTGGTTCGTCCGAACACTAGGGAGGCCGAGCTTAAGTGCTTCCGAGTGAGTTGACACCAAAGAGGAAGAGCTTTACGTCGGCCGGAAGTCAAACACCGCGGCGGGAATACCTGCACAAGATACTCCGACGCTCAAGTCAGTGATGATTCTCAGTGAGTGAGTATTAAGTAAAGAGTAGAAGAACGAGAGTGATAGAACCTGAGACCTATCCGAGCATATTAGCCAAGTTTTATAGGAGTTGGTTTCTACCCGTTAGTGGATAAGTCCTAGTTTGTAGGTTGGTTATGATCTTCTGTTTTGTTGAGCACGTTTCCTATTTCTTCGGATGGGCGAAGCCGAGCTTATCTGCTCACGTGCCGAGTATTCTGGGTGGCTGGTACGGGGCCGAGCTTTATGATGCATGTGTCTTTTTATTCAAACAGGTGAGGCCGAGCTTACCTGCTCTTGTTTCGAGTTTGTTTGATGTGATGCCAGCCTCAGATATTTGCGTGCCGAGCTTTGCGGTTGACCGAGGATAAAGGTGACGTATCACTATGTATGCATATATATTATATATTGGAATGTAATGGTGTTTAGATATATATTGATAGGATTGGTTGGGTGAATATATCCAAGAAAAAAAGTGAGTATAAATTTGGCTCTCTATTGGTTAAGTTTTGATTAAACAAAGAATTTTAATTAGGATGGACAGTGGATTTATACTTTTTTTTCCCTTAATTTTTTTAGTAAACATGTAATCTTTTACATATTTTATTTATAATTTTTTTGCTCAATTTTTGTGGTTTTTTTAATGCCGAGCTTTGCGGTTGACCGAGGATAAAGGTGACGTATCACTATGTATGCATATATATTATATATTGGAATGTAATGGTGTTTAGATATATATTGATAGGATTGGTTGGGTGAATATATCCAAGAAAAAAAGTGAGTATAAATTTGGCTCTCTATTGGTTAAGTTTTGATTAAACAAAGAATTTTAATTAGGATGGACAGTGGATTTATACTTTTTTTTCCCTTAATTTTTTTAGTAAACATGTAATCTTTTACATATTTTATTTATAATTTTTTTGCTCAATTTTTGTTTTTTTTTTAA
>NC_029787.2:10124674-10128037 GCF_000816755.2 Arachis ipaensis
TATCATGTAATCATTTAATGTTTTTTAACGATGAACATTCATGTATAGTTATTTTTATATAAAGTTAAAAGTTAAAAATGATTAAAAAATAATTTATCTAAATATATCAAATCATTTAATCATTTTTAACTAATAAACATAAAGATAATTATATATGAATTTCTACCATTTTTAATATGTCAAATTTTTTATTCACTCTTTCTAAAATTACTCTCTTAATATAGAATAGTTGCTCGAAATTTCATATATTACCAATTTATCATATACATTCGTTTTTTTATATATATAAGTAATAATGAATGATAATATTTGAATCTTATTTAAAAACGATAGTCAAGTTTAATACTCAATATAATTTGGCCTTAAATATAATTGCTTTGAATAATGAACAAAACAATTACTACTTACAAATTACAATCCCAAAAAAGAAGACTAGCATGACTTATTGCACTTGGGAAAAAAAAAAAAAGAAACAAAAGGAACAATAATAAAGACAAAGAGAAGAACACAAAAAATGATTAGTAAGTTAAGTTATGAGTGAAGTGATGAGTATTATTATATCTATTCTAGGGCCTCAAGTTAAGATAGTTTATGGTGCTTTATTTCTAATTCATTTCGAAGGGTCTCTTTCTATCGTGCACTTGAGGCCCTTAACTCAAGTACTCGATAGAAAGAGACTCTTCAAAATGAATTAGAAATAAAGCAGCATAAAATTAACTTTTTTTTCAAAGGCCTTTAGTCAGAGACACGATCTTTCTGAAATCAATGTGACTGCTTAATTTATCCTATTTTTTTTTTCTTTACTTTTTTTATTAATACCAATATACCATAAAAAATTAACGTGGCATAGAAGAGATATTTATTTAGGAATGAAAACAGGTCAGACTAGATCAATTTTTATTTTTAATAGATCTAATTTGTCATATAATTAATTGGTTTGAATTTGATCTGTAGTAGTCACTACTACATAATTAACTTTTCTTAACATTTAAAAAATGTTACAAAATCATATTAAAATGTTATTAATAAAATTTTATTAACATTTTTTTTAAATTTAATAATATTTAATAAAAATATTATAAAAAAGTATTCTATAAAAATATTATAAAAAATATTACAATAGATATATTTTTTATAAAATGAGCAATACAAAAAAATTGATGCGAAGAGCCATGTGATCAAAATAGTTGTCTTGTTTCCACATCAATCTCTTTGTGTTGCTCATTTTGCATGAAAGATTAATAAAGTATGACAATGTGGGAATAGAATAGGATGTAATGTGCTAGAGTTATTGGTTGTATTATTTGCCTCGGATACGATTCATTTTGTTCTACATTATTTTGGTTTTTCTTTCTTAGCCATAAACATTATTATTAAATGTGGGTAAACATTAATCTGTTGTTAATGTGTTTCTTCTGCAAAATCTATAAAAGGGAGTGCTATATTAATTGTTATGTAAGGAAGTTGTATATCTTCTGAAACACGAGGAATTTTGGAAAAAAAAGTCCTCTAAAGTGATAATATTAGTAAAATAGTAATATAATACTTTAATTATTTTTAAATTTATAATATTTATTATTTATGAATTTCATTATTTTAATCCAATAGTGATTAATAATGTATTTTTTTTTAAAGTGACAATATAACTTATTTAGAGGAGTCGAATCCAAGAATCTCAATTAGATTTTCCCAAGTTTGAGATAATTAATAATTCTCATGAAAAACACATTAATCACATATTTTGATTTCATTAAGCTAGATAGTTGCAATCATAGATAATAGGTTTAATTATTCTGTTGTTCTTTATAGTTTTGTAAAATTTTTAATTAGGTCTTTATACTTTTTTCTTTTAATTGCGTTGCAGCACTAATTTTTTTTTTTAATTAGGACCCTAATTAGCTTAATTTTATAGGGAATCAACTAAAAAAAGAAAAATTTGGTGTAGGAATCCAAATAAAAGAAAAAAAAAATGTAGGGACTTAATTAAAAAAATTTAGTATAAAGACTCAATTAAAAATTTATTATGGGAAGATTTATAAGAGAAATAAATAGAGGAACAATTGAAAATAATTTTGGCGGAGCAACCTCTGCAATAAGAGAGGAAATAAAAGAATGTTGTATGCAAGAAGCAACTCAAAAAAGATTTGCAAATATAATTAGAATTTGCTGTCAGGATAATGAAGAGATACCTCAAAAATATGGTCTTAATAAAAATTTTCAAAAGAAAAAGAAAATATCAATTTAGAAAAAGAAAATATTATCCAAATTGGAGAAAAAAGAGGTATTTTAGAAAAAGAAATAACAATAAAAACAAAAGACAAAAAAGTGATTATTGCCCAAATAAAAAAGAAAATTGTAAGTGTTGGTATTGCCAAGAAGAAGGTCACTATGCAAATGAATGTCCGAAAAAGAAGGATAAAAAGGATCTTACTAAACAAATAGAAATTGCTAAGTCCTGTTTTATGGAACCGGTTGAAAAATTAAAAAGATATTTAGAAACAACAGAAAGTATAGAAATAAAAGAAGTTGTTGAAGATTTGAGAAAATATATTCAAGAAAAAGACAAACAAATAAAAAATTTTATAAACAATAAACCATGCAAAAAAGACTATTATAAACTAAAACAAGATTGAAAAACTATAAAAATCAGAATTATAAAAGTAACATTTTCAATTCTATACAAATTATAAACTTATTCGAAGTAAAAGTAAAAATTGGTATCAGAGCCAAGTTAACGATTAAGGGTAACACTTTCTCTTTAAGCAACACTTTTAGTGATACGCTTTTAAACCAAATAAAAACAAAAATCTGTAAATCTGTACCAAAATGCATCTGTACACTAGATGGACCCATATTGTTATTGTGTTATGAATTATGATATATGAATTAGCAGCTTTTTGAAAAAAAGACACAACTTTCTTTCCACCCCCTCAATTTATTAATGAGAGATATTTATATTCTCGCTAAGCTACCAAAAACACAGATGGGAGGGAAGGATTATGTGATGCACGAGTATACCGTGGACACACGTCAACGATGCATGCCCCACCATTTCGCGATCAACGTCCCTAAAGCACAGTGTATATTCAATCCAACGGTTTAAACGGATTCTTCTTTACTGTATAGTGTAGAGTAGCGTATTTGTTTCATGTGTACACCATGACCCATGATTTAGCATCACACTGGGACAGGTTTTTAGTGGGACGAGTTCTTGAGCGGAGCAAAACAGAATCGGGTTTAGATGCTATCCGTCTTTACTCATCCTAGTATATATATATATACACCATGACCCATGATTCAGCATCACACTGGGATAGGTTTTTAGTGGGACGAATTCTTGAGCGGAGTGAAACAGGACCGGGT
>NC_029787.2:10128191-10131878 GCF_000816755.2 Arachis ipaensis
ATATATATATATATTTGAAAACAAAAGAGCTCAACATAGTAGAGTGAAGCAAACAGAAAAAGATATCTAAAACAGACAAGCCACTCTAGAAAGTAACACAAAACAAAAAACTCCCCCTGTCCTTTCCGGCATAGCCATCAACAACATGAAGAGAGTGTACTCCTCCACTCGTCGCAGTTAAACATGGACATATTGATGATTTTCTCAACACCTCTGCTTTTATTCTGAAATATCCTCCTATCCTTTCCATCCAAATGTTCCAAATGATCGCACAAAAGCACCTTAACCGCTGCTTCCAGTCCTCCTTCTTGCGCGGCTCTTTTGTCCAACTTAAAAAATGGTCCTTCATAACTTCCGGAAGAGACCATAGTCGGCCAAACACAGATATCCAAGCACTCCATACCTGCCAAGCAAAATCGCAGCCAAGAAACAAGTGGTGGACCTGCTCAACATCCTTGTTACATAGAACACAACTCTTATCATCCTGATTGAGTATCCCAAGCCGGCTTAGCCTCTCCTTGGTATTCACCCTGCCTGTCAAGACAAACCAAGTGAACAGCTCCACTCTTGATGGGACTAAACCTTTCCAATGGTGTTAGTGAAGCTGTAACTGGTGATATCCTCTGATAGAATTCCTTCTTGTACCACCTGCACAAAAAAGTTAGTCGAAAAAATACAAAGTCTATCATATTTCCACACCACTCTATCCTCTCTATTAGATACTAGTCTTACAGGTCTCAAAGCCTCATGTAACTGACTCAGAAGATCCAACTCCCACTGAAACAGCTCCCGCCTCCATAGAAAGTTCCAAACCCACTCTAACCCATCCCAAAACTCACAATCTCCAATAACCGAACCACACTGGTTTGAAACAGAGAAGAGCCTGGGGAACCGATCTTTCAGAGCTCCACCATGTAACCATACATCCTCCCAAAACCTAGTCCGACGACCCTCACCAATCTCCATGGACAAACTTGTAATCATCTTATCTCTTATATTTTGCTCCTTTATCTGTTGTTGGCATATATCTCCTTCCAAGGTCCTCCTTTAGTAGGTAATACTTGAGCGGACAATAATTCATTCGCCTTCAGATTATTACAAGAACAGACCACCTTTTTTCACAGTGGGCACTCTTCCTTCGCGAATTGCCACCACCACTTAAACAACAGGGCGGTGTTCCGAAGCATAGCGTCTCCAACTCCCAACCCTCCTAGCCTCTTTGGAGCCTGCACCAATTCCCATCTTACCAGAGCCATCCCATTCCTCCCATCCTCCTTGCTCCATAGGAATCTTCTCTGTAAGGAAATCAACTTCTCAGCAACAGCCTTCGGCATCTTATACAAGCTCAGATAATACACCGGCAGGCTATTTAGAACTGATTTGATAAGCACCAACTTCTCAGCTTTGTTAAGCACCTTAGCTTTCCAAAGGCTTAGTTTCTCCTCTACCTTGTCGATTATAGGCTTCCAAGTCTTTACTAGCCTTGGGTTTGCTCCTAAGGGGACCCCAAGGTATCTAACTGGGAGAGTACCTGACTTACAACCCCACAAGCTACACATACGTTGAACCCATTGCTCATCACAATTGATTGGAGTCAGACTGGACTTATCAAAATTAATACTGAGCCCGGACATCAACTCAAACCATCGTAGCAGCCGCTTGTAGTTCTTCATGGTCTCATCTTCCGGCGGGCAAAACAGGATAGTGTCATCCGCAAACTGAAGGTGTGAAAGCTCCACCCTGTCTCTACCAACCATCAATGGAGAGATACGCCTGTTCCTGACTACCTCCCCAACCATCCTATGCAGGACATCCACAACCAGCACAAACAAGAAAGGAAAGAGGGGGTCTCCTTGTCTCAAACCCCTTCCCATTTTGAATGGTATAAACGGCGAGCCATTTATCAAGACTGACATAGAAGCTGTGGTTACACACTCCATAACCCATGTCCTCCACCTGCATCCAAACCCCATGTTTTCTAACACAATATCCACAAAGCTCCACTTGACTCAGTCGTAAGATTTTTGGAAATCCAGCTTGATTATGGCTGCCTCCTTATTCCTCCTTTTAAGCCAGTGAACCATTTCGCACGCTATTAGAGCCCCATTATGAATCTTTCTGCCCTTTACAAAAGCACTCTGAGTCTCCCCTACTAACCTCGGCATTACTGATCTCATCCTCCTAACTAACACCTTCGAGATAACCTTGTACACACACCCAACCATACTAATGGGTCTCAGGTCTTTAATCTCCTTCGCACCAATAAACTTAGGTGCCAATGCTACCCAAGTTATATTTGACTCCGCCAGTAACCTAGACGTCTGAAAGAATCCCATTACCGCTGTCGTAAAGTCAGACCCAATCTCATTCCAACATCTCTTAATAAAATTCATGTTGTATCCATCACAACCTGGCGCCTTAGAAGACTCACAATCCCATACCGCCGCTCTAATCTCTTCGGTCGAAGGCAATGTCTCCAAGGTTACAGAGTCTACCTCCTCTATCCTCTCTACTGGACCATCTCTGAACCCCAACACCATAGAATCTTCCTGATAATAAAGTTCTTTGTAAAACTCTCTAATAGCTATTTTTATTCTCATTTGGTTCCTTACCAGTCTGCCATTAACGACCAAAGAATCAATCCTGTTATTTCTTCTTCTTGCCGACGTCATATTGTGGAAATACCTTTTGTTCTTGTCCATATCCTTCGCATGCCGAGACCGAGACATCTGCTTCCAGTGAATTTCATTCCTCACATACCACCTCTCATAGCAAGTAATTCACTACAAGAAACATCGTTAAAATCGACGGCCAAATCGACGGCTAGGCCGTCGATAATATTAAAAATCGACGGCAAAATAGACGGCAAAGATGGTCGCTATTAAGTTTGTCGATTTTTTAAAATTCTAATAAAATCGACGGCTTGTCCAGCCGTCGATAATAATTTAATAAAATTGACAACATTTCCGTCTATAATATGAGTTTGGAAATTTTACCTTCTTACTAAAATCGACAACGTTTCTGTCGATATTTGATTCATAGGAAAGTTATAACTAGCGCTTTTCTCTTAGCCTCCATAGTTCCATCATACACTCCATTACCTACCAAATCATCCACCTTCTTGATTTCTTCCTCCAGCTTCAGAATCTTGTTGTTCATCTTCCCAAAATTGACCTTATGCCATCTCCCCAAAGGACCCGTCAACGCCTTCAATTTATCTGTGAACTGCATCTCCCCTAAACATCTCCATTCCTCCTTGACCATTCTAAGAAAACCTTCGTGTGTAAATCATGAATCAAGGCTACGGAAAGGCCTAGGACCTCGACGCATCGTTTTATCTTCCACTATTATAGGGCAGTGATCTGACAAACCCCTTGGACCGCCCCTTAACCGAGTCTCAGGAAACTCTTCTAGCCATTCCACACTCACCATAGCTCTATTTATATGACTGCATGATCGGCCACAAAACCAAGTATACTTGCGATCAGTGAGTGGCAGATCCACTAGGTGCATATCCTGTATCCAAATCTTGAACTCTTCCGTAGCCAGATATAGACTAGTAGCATCTTTTCGTTCTTCCACATTCACAATTTTATTAAAGTCTCCTATAAAACAGGAAGGAACCTGACATAAGCCAGCTATGTAGTTCAACTCCTCCCACACATGACTCTTCTTCTCTCTACTATA
>NC_029787.2:10131956-10137719 GCF_000816755.2 Arachis ipaensis
GAATGTTTCATAATTTATTCTATCTTATATTTAATTTATTATCAAATAAATATAAAATTTTCATTTTATTTTTATCATTTATCTTATATAAAATAATTTTGAATTTCACTTTACTAGTATCAAAATTTAATTAATGACAATAACTTTAGACTTTAGAATTTTTATCAAAGAATAAAAGTAATTAATGACAATAATTTTAGACTTTAGAATTTTTATCAAAGAATAAAAGTCATTTCAATTTAAAATGCCTATACATTAAATATGCTGGTTCTCTATTATATGTCAACAATTAGCAATAATAACACTAGATTTTAAATCATCGAAAATAATTAAATTGTTGATTAATTACTCTTGTGAAAAACTAAATACTAAAAGTAGTTAGGTAGAATAGGTAGATTATCATACAAGAATTTATTTATACATATATTATATATATATATATATATGGTTTATTTATTTATCAATTTAGTTATATAAAAAATAATATACAAAAATGTTTATTTGAAGAGTGAAGTTAAATAAAAAATAAAGATTAATCTATAAGATGTTTTTTCTCGTTATAATTAATAATGGCCACTATTTCAGTTTCTAGGTACATCAATTTGGATATTTGCTAGACATTTACTGTTGCGATTATTATGATCTATCATTTTATTATAAACTTTTTTAAATACCTATATAATAGTTATAGAATAGTAGAGCTTTATTAAATTATAGAAATAAAATTATATTGTGTTACTAATGTCCAGCGAATTATTCTATAGAAGTGGCTACCACTTTTTAATAAATAATCTAAACTTATTTATGCTATTTATAGTCTTAAATTAATTTGTTAAGTAGCTCAAGGCTTTAGCTTTGTCACCTTAGCAAGGAACCTATAATAACCAAGCATGCAAGTGCTAACAATATCTAACATGCATTACGTTTCAAAACAATGCTGGTTATCACTTTTCTCCTCTTGTTCCTTCACTGGTTCCACACCCTCCTTTATGCAAAAATTTATCATCTTAAATTCAAGAAAGGAAATAACAATAGGCCCAAAATTTCTTATTGGAGACAACATACCCTTCTAATGGCTCAGTCAAAACTTCTATTTTGTAAGTAGAGAGTCTCAATAAAATAAAATAATAATAGATTGGTATTTAAATTAAAAAAAAATACCTCCTTAATGAGCTGCTCAATTTCCTTCCCCTTCTTTGACCTTCCATCCCTTCACTTTCTTTCTCAAAATTCCAAAATCTTTCCATCAAACAAATTTCATTCATTATATGCTATTGAAATATATACTATTTGAGAATTATCAAACAAAATATACCTAAAGTTTATAACAATTGCTTGAATAAATGCTAAATAGCTGAAGGAACTGAATATTATTGGCAATAAGATAAAAGGAATACGTAAACCTAAACCATAACATCTATATCCCTAACGCTACTAACTATTAACATAACTGAAAAAAAAAAAGGCCTAACTATGAGATATCCTTAAATTTGAGTCTTTCAGCACCCTTCTTGTAAATGCTATTTGAATCAACATTTTGATTTTTCTCATTAAGATATGCTAAATATAAATTTTAGCTTATTTTTAAAACAACTAAAATGGTTATTTGGTCAACTTTATCATATAAATACAATAACAATTATAGCATTAAAAAGGATAAGGATCACCTTATGAACAAAATTTATATAGTTAAATTCATTTTAAAATCTTTTTTTGTTGTTCTTTCTCACTGTTGCTCTCATAATAGCAAATAAAAGGCTTTGTGAAAAAAAAAAATAATAAAAAACAAAAGAAAAAAGCATACATATAATAAGAAACAAAGTATTTACTATTTAGTGATTTTGTGTCTGTTTTGCAATTAGGATGTCGGTTTAATGTTTTTAGTTGTGGGTCTAGTTTGAGGAACATTTGTAAATGTACAGTTAGTTTTAGAAATACTATAGAATCAAATTTTATATGTTCATTTTTTTTAAGGAGATTAAACATCAATATAATAAAAAAATTAATTAATTAATCTATTTATATACTAAGTAAATTAACTCCTCATAAATATGTATTAAATTTTTTATAAATAAACTATACATAAATACAATAAAATAGATAATGTACACAATCCGAGCTTTACACTAGTGTATATATATATATATATAAAATAAGGTAGATCAAGATAGGCCTAAGTATTGGTGGTTGTGCTTGTGTGTTACCCTTTCTAATTCACTATTCAAAATTTCTTGGGAGTATAAAGCCTCAATCTTGAAGGTAACTGAAGAGTCCCTTTTTTGACCTTGAAGTGTGTTGAACTTGTGAAATGGTAATTCATTGTTCTCATCCTTCTCAATCAAGAAACTACTCTTGGAAGATGCAACCATTGTACAAAGCAAAACCCTGTTGGTAGGACACAACAGAAGTTACACTCAAAGAATATATGCCAAATCCAACCATCAGAAGCAAACTAAAAGTCCAATCACCTCTTATATAATAAACCTCAGATTACATGCACTGGTGTGCTTATGAGTGAGTGACAAAAAAGAAAAAAATGGGGTGGTTCTACACAAAGAAGAAAAAGCACAAGAGTGCAGAATGGAAGCAGGAACGCACTGTTTCTTTTTCTCCAACTCTCCATTTGCTCATGCTACTTGCCATTGTCATTAGCTTGTTATGGCTTTCCCATTTCAGGGATTTCATTTTCAACCAGTAGAATAACAAGCTGCAATGTCTCCTTTGAATGCAGGCATTTTGCACATGATGTTGCTTTTGTTGATTTATTATAGTAAATGCTTTGAAGTTTGAACCACTCTTAACCCCACAAAATTCTTATGTTACTCTACTACACAAACTAGAATTCTAGCTTTGGATTCAACTTTTGTTGGGAATTTTCTCTTCTTGTTTACTATACTACACTTGTGGAAGGTTGGAAAATGAACTCCATGTAAAAGAACATTGTTCATATGAAGGGAGGTTTAACTACCTAACAAGTCAATGCTTTGTTCTTGCTTTTTGTTCCTGTAATCTTGTTGGATCAATAAGTTCAAGTGAGAAGTTTTGCAAATTCATAGAATGACTGAAGTAAGTCTCACTCTATGATCTCAGATTATTTTATTGCATCCTTTTATCACTTTTAAGTTTTTTCACCTTAAAAGAAGCAAACCCATGTTACTATGTTAGGAAGGACAAACAATATGAATATTTTGGGAATTGAAAACTCTAATTTTCTTTATCACCAATCACTCGGTGTTCTTCATAATAATTTCCAATAACTTCAGACTGAACTAGTGAAGAATATACATACAAAAGCACCTTCTACACTATCCATATAACAAAACAAAATACAACCTCCTAAAAAAAAAAAAAAAAAAAAAAAAAAAAAAAAAAAAAAAAAAAAAAAAAAAAAAAAACAAAGCAAAACCCTGTTGGTAGGACACAACAGAAGTTACAATCAAAGAATATATGCCAAATCCAACCATCAGAAGCAAACTAAAAGTCCAATCACCTCTTATAATATAAACCTCAGATTACATGCACTGGTGTGCTTATGAGTGAGTGACAAAAAAGAAAAAAATGGGGTGGTTCTACACAAAGAAGAAAAAGCACAAGAGTGTAGAATGGAAGCAGGAAGGCACTGTTTCTTTTTCTCCAACTCTCCATTTGCTCATGCTACTTGGCATTGTCATTAGCTTGTTATGGCTTTCCCATTTCAGGGATTTCATTTTCAACCAGTAGAATAACAAGCTGCAATGTCTCCTTTGAATGCAGGCATTTTGCACATGATGTTGCTTTTGTTGATTTATTATAGTAAATGCTTTGAAGTTTGAACCACTCTTAACCCCACAAAATTCTTATGTTACTCTACTACACAAACTAGAATTCTAGCTTTGGATTCAACTTTTGTTGGGAATTTTCTCTTGTTTACATGCAGTTTTCATATATGCTACTGAGTTAATTTATTCCATGAACTTGTGGAAGGTTGGAAAATGAACTCCATGTAAAAGAACATTGTTTGTATGAAGGGAGGTTTAACTACCTAACAAGTCAATGCTTTGTTCTTGCTTTTTGTTCCTGTAATCTTGTTGGATCAATAAGTTCAAGTGAGAAGTTTTGCAAATTCATAGAATGACTGAAGTAAGTCTCACTCTATGATCTCAGATTATTTTATTGCATCCTTTTATCACTTTTAAGTTTTTTCACCTTAAAAGAAGCAAACCCATGTTACTATGTTAGGAAGGACAAACAATATGAATATTTTGGGAATTGAAAACTCTAATTTTCTTTATCACCAATCACTCAGTGTTCTTCATAATAATTTCCAATAACTTCAGACTGAACTAGTGAAGAATATACATACAAAAGCACCTTCTACACTATTCATATAACAAAACAATATACAATCTCCTAAAATAACAAGCATCTAAAGTAGGAGTTCCAAATCAAACTAACCAACCAACCAAGATAGTTGGTTCAAGTAATAATAATATATGTATGCTTGATTCCCCTTGAATTGTCTTTAAGTGGTTTGGACTTAAAATCAAACAAACCAGTTATCATGAAAGATGGATTGATATTGCATCAATATAAGCAACACAACAATCAAGGCAGCCACACCCCATGGCGAGCTCCCCTCCGAGGATCCCTGGGTGGTTCTCCGGCGTCTGTCCCAACCGGAGAACCACTCAGTGTTTTCCATTGATGACAACCAACGAACTATGAGTATAAGCACAACTGGAGTGTCAAATTGTAACCACCCCAATTGCACTTGAGCACTTTCAACAACTTCTTCATATGAAAAGTACCATGAAACTCCAAGGAAGATTAGGATCAGTGCTAGGATCAGCAGAACAGGATATGGCAGGGGGTTCAGAGTGAACCCATCAAAAACAGAGGATCCTCTGTTTCTATCACCATAAGCCATTGAAATTTTTATGACCCTTTTGAGTATATTACACTTCAGAACTTGAAAAAGTTAACAGCTTGCAAAATCTGCATCAAATATTAGAGGATGTTAGCAGTTGATGGCACTTATTTATTTATTTATTTAACATCTTTTACCAACAGAAGAACCAAATATATGACTTTTGTGATTTGGTACGTTACTTACTTTTTGAGCTGAATTTGTGCTCTATGATACTCCAATCTTCACTGTCTGATCTTTGGAACCAGAAATGCTGTTTGTGTTTGTCTTTAGCAGAAAACTTAGTTGGTAGTTCATATAAATATTAGGAAGGAAATTAGTATTCTAAATAAAGTTATTAACTTTTGTTGTACAAATAATATTACTCCTAAGTTCTTAGGAGTATGATTATTTTTTCAATACATGGGAGATTGTAAAGAGGTACAGCCGTACAGCATGCAAAACAAGGGTGATAAGGTTGATGTGGGTATATATTAAATAAATCAGTGTTACTGATTTATTGAATTGATTTTGACTTGGTCGGTTTGAAATTTGAATACCAATGTTTTTAATTATGAGAGTTGCCCCTGCCTCTATGCTAAAATGAAGACCAGTTTCAAGTCACATGAAATTGACATGGACAAAAATGACAATAGCATGTATTAAGAGGTTAGTTGAATAGTTCACTTGGTCAAGATATTTATTTTTTTGTGGGGGTCACCGGTCACAGCATCCTATGAAATTATCACTTTCTTTCTTCCTTCCCTCTTTTCGTTTGGTGTACTGGTTCAAGAATTAATTTTTATTATCATCAATATTATTTTTAGGAATATAATATTTTGAAATGAAATTATTTAGTATATAAAATTTTTATATTT
>NC_029787.2:10137938-10138508 GCF_000816755.2 Arachis ipaensis
TAGTTATCTAAATTTTTTAAAATCCCATAATTCATAATTCCTCTCATAATCCATAATTGAACTTATATAAAACACATCTCAACGATTCTAACCACATATGTATTAAAAAGTTTTACTATTATCCAAATTAAAGTTACAAAGAAGTCTCAAAAGTTAAAATTTACTAGCAAGACATACATGCACAACTCTTGTGCAAGAACTCAAACACATCAATAAAATGAAATAAATATTACAATAGACAGCCTCATACATAGAAAAATCAAACAGGCAATAACTCTCATATTCTATTTAGAATTCATTTTGTCAAACAACAAAAAGAAAACATTAAAATATTTAACTAAAAGACATTCAAATTTTGTAAATCAATTCAAGTATGCAATACATATTATTAATCAAAACTAAGCCAATAGATATAAACAATCAACCATATAAAATAACATAGTATTTAACGATATTTATCAAAAGAAACAGAGTATCTACCACACCTAAAACTTGAGATTCACCTTAATAATAACATTTATTATATACATAGAAAACGGGATTGACAGAAAAAAAAAGCAGTGGATAAGA
>NC_029787.2:10138693-10148753 GCF_000816755.2 Arachis ipaensis
CTTTTACTTCTATATTATAATTCTTTTAATTTAATAGTAATAAAAAGTTAATCTAAGATAGTAGTCAGATACAACAGCCAAAATCAGAAGTTAACAACTTATTGATTCTAGTTTTTTGAAATGAATGCAAATCATCATCATCATTATTGTTTGAAATGAAATGAACTCCCTTCCCTTTTATTTTAATATGAAAATAACTCAGTTTTTTCAGTGTCCTGTTTGCTTTTAAAAAATGTTCATGAACTTAACCATTTAACAAGTAACAGAAAAGTAATTATCCTATATCTAAAACTAAAGATAATAATAAAAGAAGGCAGAAAAATAGAACAAGAATTAGCATGTTTTTGAAGAGATTGATTTCAGGCATAAATGAAAACGAAGTAGCAATTAGGAACTTTACTACTACTACTATTATGCAAATATACGACATAAAAAAAAGAAAAAAAAAATCAATAAACAGTGTATAAATTAAGGACACAAATATACTTGAGGAATATGTGCTATATCATGAATAGAATCAGGAATGGTCTTTATATTTAGCTCACAAAGTTCTAAATACCTCTAAGAGACCTAAAATTTGAAAGATTTTGTGCATAAAACTCGAGGAGAATTGTTTGATGGATTAAAAGCAGAATATTTGAAAGACCACTTGCCCTTCTGCTTTCATATATGAATTTTCGCTTGCCCTATAAATTAAATTCCAAGTTATTTGGCCTTGGCCATAAAGATAGCAGTGCAGTGCAGTGCAACAAGAATATTATGCCGGTGCTAATATCATAAGTTCCTAAACAACAACTACTTCATTTCAACCAACATAAAATCGAATAAGATCTTTAATATGCAACAAGATAAGAAATGAATTTAAATGCTTTACAAGTTATATAAGAAGCTTCTAAATAAGAAAAAGAGTGAACTCAATCCTCCGTTGACATCAAAAGTAATAAATGAAAAATTCAAAACTTCAATACTTATATAACATAAAAGGTAACAGATCAAGTTATATTATACACAAAAAAACAAATTAATATTTGTTATAGTTATAGAGAAAAACGAACTAGGAAAGATGAAGCCTTAAATAGAGGAGGCAGCAGAGCAGCAGACCCAGTGGAGATGAAGAAGATTGAGCAGTCTTTTCAAGCTAAATTAATCATGTAAAAATATGTTTTTGTCAGATTCAAGAAAAGAAGCCATAAGCTTAAACTCTTTATTGAAGCAAATTAAGCATGTAAAAATATGTTTTTGTCATATTCAAACCAAATTAAACATGTTAGAAACAAGAGACTGAGAGAGTAATCTGAAAGGTGTATTATTGAGTTGTGATCGAAAGTACAATATACAAGAGGTATTTATAGCTGCTAAATGAATCAGAGTAATAAAGGCATAGAATCCTATAATTAATATACAGATATACTACATAAATATAGACGATACTAATTGATCCTAATTGATGCTAATGATTCTCTAACATAAATCCCCATTAAGAAATGCATTCTTCACATCCATCTGACTGAGAGACCATTTTTTAACCGCGGCAATGGCAAGAAGAGCTCGAACATACGTAAGGCGAGCGACAGGGGCAAAAGTCTCTTCATAATCAATACCATACTCTTGCGTACAACCTTGAGCAACCAAGCGGGCCTTATAACGGTCAATAGAGCCATCAGAGCGAGTCTTGATCTTGTATACCCATCTACTGCCCACAACTTCCTGATCAGAAGGAGGATCAACCAGATCCCAAGTGTGTGCTTTTTCAAGTGCCTGTAATTCTTCTTGCATTGTTGGTTGCCAATTTGGGTTTGAGGAGGCTTCTCTGAATGTCTTAGGTTCATGTTGATGAAGAATAGTAGAAAATCAATGGTAATCAAGAAGATGAGGAGGTAGATTCCTTACCCTAGAAGAACGAGCGGGAGGAGGAGGCATGACGGTAGGAGCAGGATCATCGTCCGGTCTGGAATCATCGGGAGATGGAGAAGGCGGAGGAACAGGAGGCTGTGGAGGGTCACTCGAGATAGAACCTGTAGAATCATCACTAGGAAAAAGATCAACATTGGGGTTAGTAAACAAAGGTGACTGAGTAGTAGGAATCGACTCAAAGGATGAGAACCGACAAAACATGTGGTGCTCCCAAAAGACAACATGACGAGATATACGAATACGTTTAGAAAGAGGATCCCAACAACGATAACCCTTGTGTTCAATGCCCTAACCAAGAAAACAACACATACGAGCCCGAGGTTCAAGTTTACTATGTTCATGAGGCTGAAGAAGAACAAAACATACACAACCGAAAACTCAAAGAGAACTGTAATTTGGGGGGGTATGAAAAAGACGCTCAAAGGGAGTAACATTACCAAGAACAGAAGAAGGGAGTCTATTGATAACATGAACAGCAGTAAGAACAGCTTCACCCCAAGTACGCTCAGGACACGAAGAGGAAAGGAGCATTGCACGGACGGAGTCAAGAATGTGACGGTGTTTGCGTTCAGCTCTACCATTTTGTTGAGACGTACCAGGACAAGAAAATTCAGACAGAGTACCCTGTTCTGCAAGAAAGGCTAAGAGTTTGGAATCACGGTATTCCATAGCATTATCACGTCGGAAAACCTTAATGGCCTTGGAAAACTGAGTTTTAATCATGGTAGCAAAGTTGATATAGATCTGAGGTAACTCATGGCGATTAGTCATCAAATAAACCCAAGTAAAACGGGAATAATCATCAATGAAAACAACAAAGTATCGAGCTCCGCCCATAGAGGCAGTGGGAGCGGGGGCCCAAACATCAGAGTGAATGAGATCAAAAGGAGAGCAAGCAAGAGATGAATTATTGTGAAAAGATAAAGCAAGTTGTTTGGCAGTTTGGCAAGAAATGCAGTCAAAAGATTCATTCGGAACCTGACCTAAAACACCCTGAGATACAAGAGGATGCAGTTTTCCTAAGGAGGTGTGGGCAAGACGTTGATGCCATAAGTGAAGGGTAGAGGGAGAAGAAGCAGCACAGAGATTTGGTACAGTGACAAACCCCAATTTGACGGTTTGTTTTGTATTGATTTTTGGGGATTTTATCACCTTTTACCCATATTTATTCAAGAAATAGCATGGTTTTGTATATTCTCCTTTAATTGTGCTTGAATGTGAAAACATGCTTTTTAGGACTCAAAATAGCTAAATTTAATTCACCTTGATTCTATTAGATGCCTTGATATGTTTGTTAAGTGATTTAAGGTTTAGAAGGCAAAGATTGGATCAAGGGAATGAAGAAAGAAAGCATGAAAAGTTGGAGAACTCATGAAGAAATGGAAGAACCGGAAAGCTCTCAAGCCGACCTCTTCGCACTTAATTGGCCATAACTTGAGCTACAGAGGTCCAAATGATGCGGTTCCAGTTGGGTTGGAAAGCTAACATCCGGGGCTTCGAAACGATATAAGATTTGCTATGGTTGAACTGCGCATGGTGACGCGTACGCGCATAGTACACGCACGCGCCGTTGCTGCCACCTGGTTCACTTAAAACAAAACGTGGCCAGCGAATTCTAAAGCCTTGTGGGCCCAATCCAACTCATTTCTGATGCTATTTAAGCCAAGGATTGAAGGGGAAATGAAGATACTTTTCATACTTTAGAAGTTAGTTATCATTAGTTTAGTTTTAGCTTAGTTTAGTAATGAGAGTTAGTTTCTAGAGAGAGAAGCTCTCACTTCTCTCTAGAATTAGGATTAGGTTTAGTTCAATAACCTTAGATCTAGTTTTAATCTTTGCTTTCTTCTCTCCATAAGTCCAACTTAAGGACAATAAACAAAAGTGCTAGGTGGGAGACACCCCACCATGGTAATATCTTTCCTTTTTCTCTTTTGTATATATTGGTAAAATTAGTTTAAATTCATGTTTTGATTGATTTTGTTGAGTATATTTGGTAGTTTATTATGTTAAATAAGGTTTTAGGGTGTTTTGGTAGATGTTTGGAGGTTTAGAATGCTTGGATTGGTGCAAAAACATAGGAAAATTTTTTTGAAAAACAGAGCACCATCCACGCGTATGCGCACCGTGCGCGTACGCGTGCATCAAGTGTTTTCGACCATCCACGCGCGTGCGCCATGTACGCGTACGCGTGGATTGCAAAATTTCATTCCTCCATACATTGACCCGAGAGTTGTGCCTCAGCTGCGCTAGCACTGTGCCTTTCGCACAAACCAACTCGCGCGTACGCGCACATGACGCGTACGCGTCACTCTCGAAATAAGCCATCGATGCCGACGCACTGTATTTTGTTACTTGGTTTTGAGTTCTTCATGCTTACCTTTTGAAAAATACCAAGTGATGAGAATTGTCTTCGAGCTTATAACTCTTTTGAATTGCATGTTGTAGCTAGCCACCATGTGATTTGAACCGTATTCTTTGATTAGGCAATCTCTTGATGGATAATGTTGATCATTTACCTTAATGCATTGTATTTCATGATTATATCCATCCATATGTTTGACTTGAATGCTTTCATGCTTCTCTAATGCTTGTCTTACCTTACAAGCTTACTTAAAGCATCTCAAGCACACTAGGATAAGTGAAGTGCATACTTCTTTTGTGACATGGCTTTTATGCTAATGTGTATTCTAAACCGCGCAATTTAGAATTCACACACCTAATATTTCTTAATGTCACACTAATTCACTCACCTCATTCTAGTGATTTACCTCATTCCAACAATGTATGCTTCCTTGCTTTTATATCTTCTCATCTTATGGTGTTATATTTTTGTTTTTCATAACGAATGCACCACAAGCAATCATGGAAGCGGAAGAAGGAACACATAGCAATCCGGAGAGTCGTCGTACCCCCTTGCTCATCTTTGAGTGCACCGAGGACGGTGCAAACTTTTAAGTGTGGGGAGGTCGTCCGACCGGTCGGCGATTTTGGGTGACAAATTTCTAATCCCAACACTTTTGCATTTCATTTTAGGATTTTAGGATTTTTACTTGCATTTTCTTATTTTTGCATATGTATACACAATAAGCTTAGTCAAGATAATGAGAATTTTTCAAGATTTCTATCTATAGGGCATGTCAATTGATTTGGGTGAAAACTTTTCATAGAACTTACTTGAATTATATATATTGTGGAACATGTTTTGAGCTAAGAACACAAGCTTGTGAGATTTGAGCCTAACGGTGTGGTTACATCTTACAACCACTTATTTTTCCTTCTTGTGTGCATTATTCTCTTTCTATGATTTTAATCTTTGATTTGTTTGATTCTTTATGTCTATTATTTTGTGTATTCATGCATTTATGTGATTGAGGCCATCATTTCATTTAGCTCACTTACCCAAATAGCCTACCTTTTATCTTCCATTGTTAGCCAAATTTGAGCTTACGATTAACCCACTCCTATGGAGAACGACCCGAGGTTTGAATACTTCGGTTTATAAATTTTAGGGGTTTGTTTTAGTGACAAACAACTTTTTGTATGAAAGGATTATTGCTTGGTTTAGAAACTATACTTGCAACGAGAATTCATTTGTGAAATTCTAAACCGTCAAAAATCCATTCATTATACAGGAGGAATATGAAGACTTTCGAGTTCAAACAACCTTCCGACCTTACGTCCAGTCCCGATGATCTGTCCCGTTCGAGGATCCTGTACACGACAACCAGAAACAGAAAAGGTGACGTCAAAACCCAGATCAACAAGTTGACCAACAGAAATAAGATTGAAGTTTAATTTGGGAATGTAGTAAGTATCAGGAAGATTAAGAGATGACTGAGATATAGAACCCTTGTGTGTTGCATGCAAGAGGGAGCCATTTGCAGTATTGACAGAAGGTCCATGTGTAGTTGCAGACATGGACGAGAAAATATTACGCAACGGAGACATGTGATTAAAGCAACCCGAGTCAAAGTACCATTTAGAAGTACCTGGAGGGCTCGATAAAGCAGCAGGGGTATTACCAGAAACAGAGAGAAGACGCTGTAGAAGAGATGCAATATCAGATAGAGAGACAGTGGTAGGTTCAGTAGTAGCAGCAACAGCAGAAGCAGGCGCAGGACGTGGTGGACGAGTAGGACAGGTAGTAAGCAAATGTCCCGAGAGCTTGCAATAACGGCAGAACAACTATGAACAATGGTAGCTAATATGCCCTTTCTGGTGGCATGTGCGACATTCAACAGAGGGACAGCTGGAGAACGGGTTCCCGAAACGGTTACAGTTGCGACAGAAGGCCCCCTTTCTGTCTGTGGTAGCAAAAACATCTGATTTTTCCATAAAAGTAGTCATAGAGAACAAGGAGAGGAGAGAAAAACTGCAATTTCGGAGCAGAAAATGAGAAAACGGATGGCAAAATCGGAAAGAGCTCACCAAAAAACCTTAGGGAGGATCCCACTTGTCTGCCACGTCAGCGCCACGTCAGCGATGTGTCAGCACCACGTCAGCGATGCGTCAGCGAGCGACGACACGTGGCAGAACCGGATAGGCGGAAGGGGGCACGCTGGCGCACAGGTGGCACGCGGGTCAAGGGAGGGTCGGGTCGGGTCGTATCGGGTCAGGGTTGCCAACCAGCTTACCGGGTGACACGTGGACGCTCCAGGGACGTCCGATCTGAACGAAGATCCAACGGCTGCTGAAGCTTCTGGATGAGAAAAAATTGTGGTGGACAGCGATGTTCTGACGGCGCGTGGGGGCGCGTGCGGTGCTCTTTGGCGGCGATCTCGGCGGCGTTGGAAAGCTGACGGAGAGAAGAACACGATGATGCTGGAGGTGACAAACCAAAGCGTCGGAAACAGCCCGAAAATTGCGATCAAAGAGGCACGAGTGGCAGCGGGAGGGAAGATCAAACTGGTCGTGGCAGCGACTTTCGGCGGCGCGTGGAGGCGCGTCTGGAGGTGGATGGCGACGGTTCTGGTTGCGTTGGAATCACGGCGACAAGACGAACAAGATGGTTATGGGGGTGACGAACCAAAGCGTCAAAAAGAGAACGAAAAAGGAGGCCAAAGAACACTGCCGACAAGGAAAAAACAAAGGGGCTATGAACTAATATTCATCGGAAAAAAAAAAAAAAAGACCTAAGCTCTTGATACCATGTTAGAAACAAGAGACTGAGAGAGTAATCTGAAAGGTGTATTATTGAGTTGTGATCGAAAGTACAATATACAAGAGGTATTTATAGCTGCTAAATGAATCAGAGTAATAAAGGCATAGAATCCTATAATTAATATACAGATATACTACATAAATATAGACGATACTAATTGATCCTAATTGATGCTAATGATTCTCTAACAAAACATAAAAATATGTCACAAACTTAAATTCTTTATTGAGACAAATCATCAAACATGTTATTTGCATGCAACATAATCACAGAGAGCATATAAGAAATCAACCAAAATAAAAAATAACTAATCAAATTAGTAATTTATTGCAGAAAAATAGTGTAATATGATGTAGAAAGCATAAAAAAATTCAAAAGAAGTATTAGTCCTAATCAAAACGATGTCAACATGTCTTTTGTACTAGTCAATCACAAAAGAAGAAAGAATATAATCAATGAGGTCAGAGCTCTTGTTCTGTGTTTTTTATTCAGGGGACTTCACTTCAACTATATAATTGGCAATTTAGTTAAGTTCATACAAACTCACGAAATTAGATTTTCATTAATCTTAATTACTACGTGCATAACTTTTTTTTTTATATAATAAATACTATTTTGACTTAAACATTTTCTTAACAATCAACATGTATTATTTTTTAAGAGAATTATATATATCAAGATTTAAAAAAATAATTAACTAATATCACCTTATTAATTAGTTTAAGAAAACAATGCATGAACCATGACCATAAGTATTTAGTATTTTTCTTAGTCTATCTTTTTATTTATTTATTTAGATATTTGTGCAATTATTTGTGATTACAAATTGCTCTATCTTGCAAATGTTACCTCAATCAACAGTTTGACTTTTTTCATTAATATATGTTTAAATATAAATTTTAGCTTACTTTTAAAACAACTAAAATGGTTATTCACTTATTTGGTCAACCTTATCATCTAAACACAACAACAATTGTAGCATTAAAAAGAAGGATTTTTTTAAATAAATTATTTAATTATTTTAATTACCAAAATAAATAATTTGTAGCGTATTTACCAATTTACATCGAACTCTTCAAAATGAAACGTTTCAAATAGTAGGGAAGATGAATGATTTTAAATAATAAAAAAGATAAATAGTCCATTTTAGATAATAAAGAAAATGGACTACGCATAATGCAGGCTGCGTTTTGTTGATTAAAAAAAAAAAAACTTAAAATATTATCCATCCATAGAATACAGGTGCATTTGGGCTAAAAGAAAAAAAAATTAAAAAGGTGAAAACAATAAAATAGAAGCTGCGTTTTATTATTTTGATGAAAAAAATAAAAAAACTATTAAAAATAATAAAACACAAATTACAATTTATACTATAGTTGTCATAACTGAATCGGTGATCGAACCAGTCAGATTACTGGATTATTGGTTCAACCGGTAGATTACTGGTTGAACCGTTTGATCCGGTCATATGTAAATAAAAAATAAAAAATAGTCAAAAGTTTAAAATTAAAATTTAAAATACATATTTTTACTAACATTTTAAAAATATCAAGTTATTTTAAAACAATATGGAACATGAACAATAAATATTTTATTATTTTTACTCTATCATAAATATTTTTATTTTGTTTTTATATTAAAATAACTATTATTTTTTAAATTTTAATAATTTATTAATTAGTTTATATTTATTATACTATTATATACTACAAGTATTTATTGAAAAATAATATTAATAGATATTATATAATTATAAAAAATAAGTGAGTTTATAACTATTGTTAAATAAAAATATAATTAATTTAAAAATGAGTGAGTTTATAATTAAAATTAAAATAAATTAAATAAAAATAAACTATTTGATAAAAGATATCTATATGTATTATAATTTGTATAGATTTTAATAGGAAACATAGTGGCCCGGTGGTTGTGGAGTGTTTTGGTTTCCTTGAGGGTAGGGGTTTAAACCCTACCTTAAGTATTTTGAAAATATTTTCACTTTCAAGCGGTTCGATCGAACCAGTTTCACCGAATTTGATCGGTTCACACCGGTTTATTTTAAATTTGACCGGTTCGTATTTGTTTGATTCTTTGTACGGTTCAAATACCGGACCGAACTAGTATAAGATCCAGTTCATTGATTTTTTGATTGAACCGATCGGTCCAATCCGATAACAATATGTATTACTACTACTACTACTATTATTATTATTATTATTATTATTATTATTATTATTATTATTATTATTATTCCTCTCAATCCAAATTAATAATTCTTTAATGCTATAATATTATTAGACTTCATACAGAAATCAATCCGTAAAAATTTCTGTCATTGCTGCTTTGTCTTAGAACTTGTCTCCTCCTATTATAACCACACGTGTTCTTCTTTTCTAATGCCAGCTCCTTTTAGTCGATGCTGAAAAACTTTTGTTTCAGTATCATAGTCGAACCCCAACTACTTTTATCTTTCTAGAAGGAAAGAAGGCTTAATACTTGTGTGCTTTCAACTTTTTTATTATTGGTCTTGCAATTGAGTTATTTTATAAATAAAGTATATATGATATTATATCAACTCATATTTTTAATTTTTTCTTATTAAATGGAATATAAATCTAGTATAATCAAAATTCTCATTCTATAGAATAATGGAACGTAAAAATTAACACAATGTCTTATACTTTATACGTATCTATATTTTATTATTTTTTCTTTTTCTTCTTTTTTCAAAAAATATATTTCCTCATAAGAATTGCTCATAATATTTTAAACAAAGTGATATTAGTTAAAGCCCTGTATTATTCAACTAAATATTTGCATATTGCAAGTCTTACTCTCTAGTAAATGCACAAGACAAGTAGATATCATATATGAAATTCAACAAGTAGCATGTAGCGCCATAAAAGCAGTGACCTAAGACATTACATATTTATATTTAATTTATCCGTTACCAATCAAAAGAAGTTGTTGTTGCCAATGTGTTAT
>NC_029787.2:10150067-10151750 GCF_000816755.2 Arachis ipaensis
TTGAGTCTTTAGACTTTAATAAGAATTAATAGTCTAATATAAATATAACTTCATAATTTTGGTCCCAATACACTAAAATTACTTTGCAATTCTTGTTCTCTCAAAAAATTACTATTCAATCTAAAATAAGGATATTATAAATTTTAGTGGAAAAAAATCAAAGAATTACACATTAAGATTACGAACAATAAATTAAGATAGTGATCACAAATTCAAGAATATTTTTGTATTATTTTTTTTTTAGTGATTTAACATGCATAATTTTAAAAAGGAAGAATTTTTTACCTAATGAACAGACCAAATTAAGTTGGTTACATTTAAATTTAATAGTTGTTACCTTGTTGGTCTCTAACGCAAACAAAACATGTTATATCATGAATCATTTTAAAATTATTTTACTACGTATAAAACAAGAAAACACGCCTAACACCTTAGAACTAAACAGGAGAACTCCTCCCTCCCTCCCTCTCTTTGGATCTGGATCTTAAAAATTGGGAATTTGAGATGAATGATAATTATTTAAAATTGTCCATTTATTTTTATCAATGGCTCTTATTCGCACCATGTTATCCAATTCTTTTTTATTTTGTCTACAAAACATGTTATCTAATCACCTTTTTTTTTGTTTCTAGATACAGTAAAATTCGTTGTATTTCATGATAATTTAATGTATAAAATATAAGAATAATAAAGTTAAGACAATCTAAATCAAAGGGCGAAGAATAAAAACGTATAATGCTTCTCTTTGGTCCGAAATAAAGTTCATTTGAACTAATTCATGCACTAAAATAATTAATATATTTAGAATTTTATACTGACACTATACCAGTAAAATTTTTGTTCATCCGCTACACCATTATTATTTCCCATTCGAAAAAAATGAGCCCCACTCTTCATGTGTACAATTCTCACAAGTAATCTACTTCATTGGATCCAATTGGTTTATGTGTTATTTAAAGAGCCTAGCAGCGGAAACAACACAAATATCTAACACAAGAACAATATGAAAGCACTCACAACACAATATGGCAGCAACTATAACAAACAAATATAGCAAGTAAAGCAATAACAAAAACACACCGAAATTTTAACGTGGAAAACCCTCTCAATGTGAGAGATAAAAACCATGGGTCGTCTAGACCAATGAAATAGCTCCACTATAATCAAATGAGGTACAAGAGAGTCTCAAACAAAGCACAAAAATGTGCATATAACCAGCCAAAACATCAAAGCACCAAAGCTTTCAAATGAGAAGCAAGAAGATGAAATATACCCAAAAAATAGAGCTGTTGTCGAAGCCAATTTCTCCCTCTGCAGATCTCTAATTAAAATCTCCACCATTCAGAATAAAGAACAAGATGTGAAAAATCTACAGTCCAAATTTCACGTCGATCCAACGGTGAAAGAATGAGAAATTGCTGTTCAAAGATTGCTGCTCTGTGTAAAAATGGGAAACCTAATTTCTCTCTTGCGAAGCCAATTTCTCCCACTACAAACCTCCAATCAAAATCTCCACCGACCAGAATGAAGAACAAGATGATAGACGCAGTTAAAATTTCAAGCCGATCCAACGGTGAACAACTAAGAAACTGCCATTTGAAATTTACTGCTTTGGGCAAAAACGGAAATTCTGTTTTTCCTTCTTCTCTCTCACTTGGTGGCTACTCTCTTTCACTCAAAATT
>NC_029787.2:10155247-10167280 GCF_000816755.2 Arachis ipaensis
CAAAATTGACCCCAAAAATCTGAATTAGGGTTGTGTCACAATAGGTACAAAGAGACACCCTCAAAATGTTGGACTTGGGCCTCACAAAGGAGAGAAAAAACCCAACAAATCTCCCCCTTCTCGACTAGGTGGAGGATCTCGCCATTCCGGCGATCAAACAACATGTTTCAAACTTTTCTCTTGACAATGCTTTTGTCATCATATCAACACCATTGTCATCAGTGTAAACTTTCTCAAGTTCCAACAACTTTGAATCTAACATATCCCGTATCCAGTGATACCTAACATCAATATGTTTAGATCTTGCATGAAAAGTAGAATTCTTGGCAAGATGAATAGCACTTTAGCTATCACACCACAACACATAACGGTCTTGCTTAAAACCAAGTGTTGCAAGAAACTTCTTCATCCACAACAACTCTTTACATGCTTCAGTTGCTGCAATAAACTCTGCCTCTGTGGTAGAAAGTGCAACACACTTTTGTAGCCTTGACTGCCATGAAATAGCTCCCCCTGCAAACTTGACCAAATAACCTGAAGTAGACTTTCGAGAATCAATATCTCCTGCCATGTCTGCATCAGTAAAGCCAACTAGCAAAGGTTTTTCACCACCAAAACTCAAACTCAAGTTAGTTGTACCTTTGAGATATCTCATAATCCATTTAACAGCATTCCAATGTTCTTTACCTAGATTAGAGAGAAAACGAGTCACAGTACCAACCGCATGAGCAATGTCTGGTCTAGTACACACCATAGCATACATCAAGCTTCCAACAGCTGAGGCATAAGGAATTTCATTCATTGCTTGTTTCTCCTCATCAGTGGTTGGACACTGCTTGGTGCTCAACTTAAAATGAGGAGCAAAAGAACTAGCAACACATTTGGCATCATTCATGCCAAACCTTTGAAGCACCTTCTTTATGTACTTCTCCTGTGACAAATAAAGCTTCTTGGAATCCCTATAACGAGTAATAGTCATGCCCAAAATCTGTTTGGCAGGACCCAAGTCCTTCATAGCAAAGAACTTGCTCAACTGTTTCTTCAACTCATTAATCCTCAAAGCATTCTTGCCCACAATCAAAATATCATCCACATAAAGCATAAGAATGATAAAATCATCATCAGAAAATTTTTGCACAAATACACAATGATCTGAAGTTGTCTTACGATAACCATGCTTCCCCATAACAGATTCAAACTTCTTGTACCACTGTCTTGGAGCTTGCTTCAACCCATAAAGACTCTTCTTAAACTTGCACACAAAATCTTCCTTTTCTTTAACAACACCTCCGGTTGCTCCATGTAGATCTCCTTATCTAAATCACCATGAAGAAAAACCGTCTTCACATCCATTTGCTCAATCTCCAGATCAAGAGACGCTGCTAATCCAAGCACAACACGAATGGATGACATCCTCACAACAGGAGAAAAGATCTCCTCATAATCAACACCTTTTCTCTGGATAAAACCTCTAACAACCAATCTAGCCTTATACCGAGGCTTAGAATTGTGTTCTTCATTCTTGATTCTGAATACCCATTTATTCTTCAAAACTCGCATACCCTTCGGTAGCTTTACCAACTCATAGGTATCATTCTCAAGCAAGGACTTCATTTCTTCTTGCATAGCTTCAAGCCATTGAGCTTTTCTTTCATCTTCAACAGCCTCTCCAAAGCATTCAGGTTCTCCCCCATCAGTCAACAAAACAAACTCATGTGGAGAATACCTTGACGAAGGCTTTCTCTCTCTTGTAGACCTTCTAAGTGCATTTGTAGGAATTTCTAAAGCTGGTTCTTCATCTTGATCATCATCACCAACTTCATCAAGTATCGGATCAACTGTTCCATCTTCACCTGCACTTGTATCATGCTCATTATTTTGAGCTTCAACTCTACCATCTTCTACCATAGGCATAGAGGGAGTAATATCAAAGTCAAAAAAATCATCACTAGGCTGAACCATTGGCTTCTCCGCACTATCAACATCCTTCAATATTTGGTCTTCAACAAAGACAACATCTCTACTCCGAATCACTTTCTTGCTAACAGGATCATAAAACCTGTAACCAAACTTATTCATGCCATAGCCAATAAAAATACACTGCCTAGTCTTTATATCAAGCTTAGATCTTTCATCTTTAGGAATATGAACAAAAGCTTTACATCCAAAGACTTAAATGATCATAAGAAACATCTTTACCTGACCATACCTTCTCTGGCACTTCAAATTGCAAGGGAACACATGGTGTCCGATTCAAGACATGAACAACAGTGCTCAAAGCTTCACCCCAAAAGGATTTTGCCAATCCAGATTGTGACAATAAGCACCTAACTCTTTCAACCAATGTTCTGTTCATCCTTTCAGCGAAGCCATTCAACTGAGGAGTCTTCGGAGGAGTCTTCTGATGTCTTATACCATGCTCTTTACAATAAGCATAAAATGGAACTGATTACTCACCACCATTGTCAGTATGAATGCATTTCAACTTCTTCCCAGTTTCTCTTTCAACAGAAGCTTGAACTTGCTTGAACACATTCAAAAATTGATCTTTGGTCTTCAAAGTGTAAACCCATAATTTTCTAGAATGATCATCAATAAAGGTTACAAAATAGATAGACCCTCCAAGTGTTCTTGTCTTCATCGGCTCACATACATCAGAATGCACCAAGTCAAGTATCTCCGGCTTTCTTGAAGGTGGATGACTCTTAAAAGAAACCCTGTTTTGTTTTCCAGCAAAACAATGGTTGCACTTTTGCAACGCAACCTTACAACCAGATAAAAAATTCCTCTTGGATAGCATATTCATGCCCTTCTCACTCATATGACATAATCTCTTATGCCATAAATCAGTTTCATCAACAAACTCAGCAGCATTAACAACATCTTTCACAATCTTTGCTTGAGTTAAATAAAGAGTAGAGTGTCGAGTACCTCTAGCAACAACCATGGAACCCTTGGTGAGCTTCCAGCTATCACGAGAAAATGAGCTATCTAAGTCTTCATCACACAACTTACCAATAGAAAGTAAGTTCAACCTAATATCTGGAACATGCTTCACACACTTCAAAGTCAACTTGGTACTATTGGAGGTTTCTAAGCAAACCTGTCCAACACCAGCACATTTTGCAACACCTTGATGAGCCATTTTCACATCACCAAAATCACCAGGAGTATAAGATGTAAACTAATTCCGCCTAGATGTAACATTAATAGAAGCACCACTATCAATCACCCAACTAGTGCTATTATCAACAAGGTTAACATATTCAAACTCCTCAACAACAAGAAAATCATCATGAGTTACATTAACCTTGTCTTCATTACTACCATCATCTTTATTTGTGCTCTTGTATTTCTTCACATGTCTCTTTTGACCACAATGATGATACTCAATATTCTTATACTTTTCTCGAGACTTGCTTCTGCTTTGATCTCTACCTTTAGGACCTCGACTTTTGCTTCTCCTCCTAGACTCAGAAATAAGAACATCTGAATGAGTAGTCGATGTACCTTGTGACTTTCTTCTCATCTCTTCATTTAAAACACTACTCTGGACGAGTGGAGCGCAAACATCGATATATTCTCAATGTTGCTTAGATCATTACGTTTTCAAGGCATTCTTTCTATTCAATTTTGGAGAGAATATGTCTTAATTGTTGGCTATTTAATTAATCGTATGCCATCCTCAGTACTTAAGATTGAAATTATAATTTTAAAAAAAATCTTATCACGGTGCATAAAAAAATCAAGTGTAAAAAAAAATGATATAATTAAATAGTATAAAAAAAATCCTGTATTAAGAGGTTAGTTGAATAGTTCACTTAGTTAAGATATTTACTTTTTTGTGGGGGTCATCGGTCTAAGCATCCCATGAAATCATCACTTTCTTTTTTCCTTCCCTCTTTTTTTTTAGTGGAGATCCCTTCTATGCCACGTTAATCTTTTATCTATTATCTATTAATATATAATAGGAGAGTAGTAATAGGTTCTTTACTCGACAAGTGTTGAGTCACATACTACTACAAGTGTATAGACTCAGTGTTTGACAAGTGGTAATGCAACAAAATTTGATAAAATATTTGATAAAATAATAAAAGTTAAAAGTTCTGTAACAGAGAAGAGTATTAGGCGAGAGTTTAATGAAGTTCAAATTCAAACAATTTTGTTCCAGCTTTTGTTTGAGGCTTCCAGCTGTTTATCATTTCCAAAATCATTCTTTCTCTCTCATCCTCATATATATGTTTGTTTGTTTACATTTTCACTAAAAAAATCAAAAATGAAAAAAATGAGAAGCATTAGAGATGGAACGAAGTAGAGAAGAAAACACGATGGATGGAGAAGGAGAAGAGGGTGCAGACGAACCCGCATCCACTGCAGAACTGCGTCACAACTGCTCCTTCGCAGCCGGGCAGCAAGTGCTGCGAATGTGATCATTACGACGTTGTTGTATGTAGGGTATTTGGACCCTGAGATCGACGAGAGTAGTTTCGGTTCAACCAGGAATGAGGTACTTAAAATTCCAATATTCTGAAAATTGGTTCGAATCGGCCAGTCGAACCAAAAACCGTTAACAAATACGGTTCGGACAGAAGGCAAAACCGCCAAATTTAAGAACCAAAATCAAACCACCGAACCGGTCGATCGAACCAAACCGTGACCCAGCCGATTTTTTAAATTTTGTCAAAAACACTGCGTTTTGATCCAGAAACCAACCCTAGCCTTCAGTCTTCGGTCCTCACTCTTCAGTTCAATCAGACACCACTCTCGAGCCTCCACCCTACAGCCCTCCACTCTCGCCTCTCGCACTCAGTGGCCACGCATGCAGTCTCTACCTCGAGCCACCGCCGCCGTCGCAACACCTCCATCGAAGTCACTCACCGTCGCAAGTTCGTGGAGCCGGCTTGGAGATTCGCGCAGCCCTTTACGTCGAAGTCAGCCGTAGAAATCGCAGCCACCGCCACCACTCCTTGCCGTCGCGCACTGTCGTCCTGAGTGACCTGAAGCCCTTGCCCCTGTCTCGAGCCCCATTCCTGATTCCTCAGTCTCATACATACTCTCATTATTTCTCCCCAAAACACAACCCTAGCCTCCATCGCGCCCCCGTTGGTCGCACTGTTGCCGCCTGGTTCGTCGTGATCGTTCTTCAATCCTCCTATTTCGTGGTGCTCGAAGGCCCTTCCATTCCCCCAATGCCAATCCTCCTACTGATTGATGATAAATTGATACTGGTTTGTACATGCTTTTATTTTTTTCTGCTGTTAAATTTTGTTAAAGTTTCTCGATTGTACTCATTGCCTAAAGGAATACTTGTATCACATAGCTCACTACTAGTGCCTGCTGTTCGTGTTTGTTTTTTAGTTCATAAATCATCAAATTATATTTATTATTGAATGCTCTGCTCACTACTGCTATGCTGTGTTGTACCCTGGTTTGTGTCTTCTTCGCTGCTGTGCTATGCTTTTTTGGCTCTCTGTTGTTCATTGCTGAGCATTTTTGTGTTTAATTAAGTCAATTAAAACTATGCTTTGGGCTTAATTGTGCTTAGATTGTTAAGTTAGTTAATTCAGCATATGTTCTGCTCTGCTGTTGTTGTGCTGATGTTTTGTGTTTTGTGATTTCTTTGCATAGTGATGTGCTGCTGGAAACTGAAATTGCTGCTGTTTTGTGTGTGTTTCTGTTTGTTTTACTGTTTTGTGATTTAATTATGCTTAAATGGTGACTGTCTTCATGATTTTTTTATTTCAGTTATGTAGGATTTTGTGATTTTTTTGCCTAGTGATGTGCTGCTGGAGATTGAATTGCTGCTGTTAAATTTTTGAAACTTGACAAGTTTGAGGTCTTTGTGGATTCACTGGATTGTAATTTCCCTTTTGTGGATGATAAATTACAAAACTGGTGAACAAATATATATTATGGAATCAATAAGCAAACTGAAAGCCAGATGATATATATTATTCCATTCCTTAATTTATGACTCCATCCAGAATTAATGACATGCAGCATTAGTATCAATAATATTGTGATTTATAGTGGATTTTGATGATTGATGATAAGTTTGGATGTTGGCATTTTATGTTTGGTTGTCTTATTTTGTTATTTGACTTTTGAGTTTATACTTGAATAAGATCATAACATTTTGGTTTATGTAGTACTTTAATTTGGATAATATTTTAAGGTTTATATTAGACTATAATTATGTTTTAATGTGTTTATTTATATTTTATTTATTATTTTATTATAAAACGGTTTTTTCGGTTCAACCACAGTTGAATCGGTTGAACCTATAAATCAGTGAACTAATAATTAAAGCGGTTCAATGTTCTAATTGTAATTTAGATTATAAGTTTGTAATGAATTTTTGTGCGATTTTTGGTCTCTCTAGCAAAAACGAACAACAAGGGGAAGAATGAACTTTTGTGGTACTGGTATGAACGTCTTCTGTGGGATTGAAGCCTGAGATCAGGATCTCTTTTATTTGCCTCTGAGTTCTTAAAATTGTAAGTTGTGTCGTTGTGTTATCTTAAAATCCTAAGCTTTGTAGTTGTGTTATCTTTAATCTTTGCTGGATCCTTAATTGCACTTTTTTGGTAGAAATCTTTTTTATTCTCAAGTTAAACACAGTGTGCATTTTTTGTTTTGATAATTTTACTCATAGTAATTACTTTCCTTTTTATTTTGTGCTAATATTTATTTGAAGTTGTATGAGAAAACTTTTAATCTTGAACTGAGAATGAACCTAAAGTAAAAGTGTTATTAGAAAACTATAATCAGTTGTTATGATTCAGATATGGTTGATAAGGAGAAGTATGTTACATTCTTTTATTTGATCACTATATTATGATATATATTGAGTATTCTTTTCGGTTTCTTACCTTTGGTAAATGGATCTAATTTTCCTTTTTTCCTTATGAAATGTTCACTGGCATAAAGAAAGAAAGAAAAAGTAGGACGAGAAAAACCATAAAAAAAATTGCTAAGGCTGTACAGCTTCAAGATTTTCATCAGATTCATCTTGCATATGCTAGCATGTTGGAATCTGAATTATTTGTTAAAAATGATGTTTTTTTGTTTAATCTACTTCTCTTTTTCTTTTTTTTTCCCTCATAGTTGATTAGATAATTAATTTTGGCAGGAAGTGTGAGCGGAGGAGGGAGTGTTCCAGCACCAAAAGCATCTCCTGAGACTTAACAAGGATTGTTATGATGTTCTTATAGGTGAATAAAAATGTTGCTGCTTTGACAACTAAAGCTAAGGTCAGAAAGTTGTCAGTTTTAAAAAGGGCTGAAAAATCATTGAGGAAAGAGGATTTATAATGTTAGGTATTTCCTTACTTCTTTTATTATTGTATTTAATCTTTTAGTAAATTTCAAAACTAATCTATTCCAACAGTATTTATCTGTTTATGTATATGATAGAAAATCATTGATTTAGTATGTGTGTATATATGTGAACTTTTAACAATAAGTAATCAAAGTGCTAAAAAGATAGGTTCTTTCATATGTACTGATGCATTATGCTTTTGTTTGTGTGAAGAAGAATCTTGGTTCATAATAACACTGTTGCTTAAAAAAGAAAATCATCCTTAACATTGTTGCTTTATGATTAAAATAAAGATAACTCTGTACAATTAACACTAAATAGTTAAAATAAATCATCCTTAATACTGTTGCATTATGGTTAAAATAAAGATAACTCTGTACAATTAACACTAAATATTTATTTGATCTAATAGTTAAAATAAAAATAACTCTGTACAATTAACACTTAGGATCACAGATAAAATGCTTTATGGTTTTCTAAATAAAATACTCAAAATTATCCAATAGCACTATTTTTTATTCCTCATTTTATTGAATTGTCTTAGATAATTAATTTTTTTGCTTATCTTGCTTCATCATGGAAGTGTTTATTTATTGTACTTTTGGTTTTCTGAAAAACTTTTATGCTCTTTGGAAGTATTTTGAGTTTTATTGCTTGATAATGCTAAGTAGTATTACTACTATTCTGAAGTTGAATCATTTCAAATTAAACTGAATTTAGCCCTGAAGACATGAACTACCAAATGGTAACTTGGAAGTTTAGGTATTTAGATATACTAATATGTACGTTGTGCATATGGTCGTTTGATAATATGCATTTGCAGGTGGTCGCACCAAAGACAAAGGTTATGGCCAGGATTCATTGACAAAAAAGCATTCACTTTCGTCTTCATTTAATAGCAAGTCAGGTTCATTTTTCCCAGGGCAGAAACATTGGTAGCCCTGAGCGGCAAGAGAGTAATAAGGACCGCTAGATATCTGACGTCTTCAACTGATATCACAGATTAGCACATTGGAATCCACTAGATATCACAGATTTGGGTCTGAGGCTTTTCCCTCCAAACAATACTTTGATCTGTTTGTAGATTCTTTTGGAAATTTAAAAATTGTGGTTTAGCCTTTTTTTCCCCTGTTTCTCATATCACCATTGAAAGTTGTTTATGTTTTATAGCATTATTTTAATCCAGATTTGGAATATCTTAATAAGATTTCATATTTTCCATTATTGCATGTTTGAGTGATGAGAATTGAGAATTGAGGTGGGTCTTTTTGTGCAGTGGAACAAAATCCCCATTATCTTGGAGAGCAGAAAAATCCTTCATCATTAGCTTTGTGTCCAGCAACTAAGAACTGCATATCAACATATGAGAATATCACTCATACCATTCATTATGCTCCAACTTGGTAAAGTTCCCTTCTTTTTACTTATGTTAATTTAACTATCAGTTTTCAAGTGCTCTTTGGCATTCACAGTTATCTTATTTTAGGTGCATGTATGTACCATCATATACTATTATATCTAGCAGTAGTTGTTTATATAGGGTGGATAAATTTTCAAATTGAACCCAGTAAAACTTGATTTCATCAAAACACTTCATCAGATATATTCTCTAGCTAATTTAAATGGCACAACATAACAATAGTTTCTTTTAATATGGATTAGGATTTAGGAATTTAAAGTTTAACAACTATATATAAGCTTACTAATATCATGATAAATGAACATTCAGGTTTATTCTGATGCACTGGATGGAAATGAACCATTGGCTTTGGACATGGGAAGCATGGGGAAGGGTCAGGTATTTATTAATGGAGAGAGCATATGAAGATACTGATTGTAGAATTGAAAGAGGGGTTGTTCTTCATAACTTCAAAGTTGCTCATTATTTTTAATCACAAATTAGAATTTCTTTAAACCACAAATTAGGATTAATAAAAGTATGTGCTATGACAATTTTTTATTATTATTTAAAATTTCTAACACATTGCAAATCTTGCTGCAACAAAACTTTGGTATTACCTGTAGCTACATTTAACTGATTATATTTTGTTGTAGGTTGTTGATAAGCGTTATTAGCAGAAAAATACATATAGCAAGATGTGTCAACAAGTATTTCTGTTAAGCTAAGCAGGGTAACACTTTCAAAAAACTTTTGGGGATATGAATTACCTTAGAACCTAAAAAATAATTTAGTATAACGATGTTCAATTTGCATGTTATGTACTCTTCAAAAGTAATTCATGTGAACCAATGAGATCTACTTGGTCTTTCCCTCTTTTTTTTTTCATTTTCAGTACTTTAGGGTAGAATTGGTATTTGGTTTCATTTTCTATCTTTTATTATTGATTTTATATTTTGTTCGTATTCAGTAATTTATTTTCTAAAGAACAGTATATGAAACAAAACCAAACATATCCATGAATTTTTCAATTTTGCGTAATTAAGTCCAATTTCGTTTGCGCTAATAAATCATTTGGTTCAAATTAGTTTTCAAATAGCCTTCTGTGACTAATATTTGTGTTTCTTTCTTTCAGGCTCATCTTTCTGAGTGAAAAGCTGCATGGAATGCAAAGATAATATCCTAGTCCCATCGTTATTAGAAGCACTAGAAATTAAATTTAGGACTAACAAGTAGATTATGGATTGTTACTATTCCGTGAAGAAATTTTCTGCTAACAATTTCATCTTGGTGATTCTATTTTTTGAAAAGCTTTCAAGCTTAATGGACCATCAAAATTTTTCTATTTGGTGTTTGTGCACTTTGCACTTTAAGCGGATTACTAAGTTACTTAAAGATCATATTAGAAATTTAGTCCCTAAAAAATATACTTGACATGAGATTAAAAAGATTTGTGGCATTTTCACTCTTAATTGACAACTTTGAATTCTTTAGATTAACATTTTGGATTTTCTTCTTGCTTCTTATATTGAGTATGAGACTCAACCTACAAATTGTGCTGTTGTTTGTGCTGCTCCATATTTAAATTTTCATTTCAACATAAAAGATCAAATGGTCTTTTGGTATATGCAAAAAAAAAAAGAAGAAAATTAAAGAACATTAAAATATCAAATAAAGAAGAAAATAAAAGAGAAAAAAATAAAGAAACGAACAAGGAATAAGAAAAAGTGAAGCAAAAAAAAGAAGAAAATTAAAGAACATTAAAATATCAAATAAAGAAGAAAATAAAAGAAAAAAAAATAAAGAAACGAACAAGGAATAAGAAAAAGTGAAGAATTTGAGTAAAGTATATTTTTTTTTAAGTTCACTTCTATATCATTGTAAATAAAAAATTACTACTTAGTTATGTTAAAAATATTAAATAATAACAACTCCAATACAATTCAAATTCTATAAGATAGTTGACTCATAAAAATTGTATATTTTAAAAATATACAAATTGATTGAGACTTGAGAGTGGTATCATGCATTTAAAATATTGATAAATTTATAATCTATTTTCTTTAGAATTTAATTTTGATGCATTATTAATGTAAAATTATTTTATACGTGTATCTAATATATTAGTAAAAATAACTACCATTTACATTGATCGCTTTTCTTTATTAAAACATTAATAATATGTTCTTTATTTAAAATAGTTATAAAAACTCCTTCAATAGTATAAGTTATAAAAAATTAGTTCTATAATAGCAATCTGATTTTTGAAACCGAAATTATTTATTTCAACTTTTAAGTACAAATTAAGTTGGAATTGATTTTTTTTTGTTTTAAATTTCTATTTCACCTTCTTAGAAAAAACCACGAAAATAAAAATCAATTAAGAACATTAGCAGCACATTTAATTAAAATAAAAACGATTTAGATTAGCAATTATACACAGAATTATATTTTCTATTTTTCAGCTATCCATCAATACAAAGACAAAATAATAATTAAACTATGCCATATTAAAGTGAAAGTTAGTCGAAAAAAATTGCAAAAATACAAATATAAATGTCAAACAACGACAATATTTGTTTGTATATAATGAAAATAGTGTATAAAATAATAGAATAAATTCAAAGTATCAAATAGCCCGTGTAAAAAGAGAAAGTATATTGCAAATTTTAGGAACATTAAGAATTTTGCAATTAAAGTACAATCAACCGTGATAGATAAATTTATGTATAATGACAATTTTACATGCAACATTCAATATTTGAAATTAGTGAATAAAGGATTAAAAAGCTTATTCTATTTCAACTAATTAAACTGTCCCTACAAATTAAAAAGATAACAAATCACCATTTAAACATATTACAGAATCAACATGACACGTTCAATAGAGCAATAGGCTGTAATAACTAACTTAAACATTAATATAATAAAAGAGATTAATAATTACATAATTTTTTTGTATACTAAACAAATTAAATTTGTATGCAATGCANAAGAAAAGTGGGATAATTAAGCAGTCACATTGATTTCAGAAAGGTCGTCTCGCCTAAGAGCACCTACAATGGTGAGTTCCTCTTTCACTTTTTTCTAACACATAGGAACTTTAACCATTGGAGGAGAGAAGGAATGAGTTCCCGCACGGGCCTCAAGGTGAGGGAGTCCCTCTAAATAGGGACTCAAGTTAACCAATAATAACTTGCCATTTGGTAAGTTATTTTAAAAAAATAATAATATAAAATCTGAAATAATTAAATAATTATATTAAATAATGAAATAATAATTAAATTAGTAATAATTATATAAAAAAATTATAT
>NC_029787.2:10167289-10194917 GCF_000816755.2 Arachis ipaensis
TAAACACAACTATAAATTAGTGTAATTCCGAATTATATATTGTGTATTATTATTATATATGAATTTATTTAATATTAATATCTTTTAATAGTGAATTATTTTTAAATTTATAAATTTAAATAATATTATTAAAAAAATCAATTACATTAATTTTAAGTATTTTAATTAATTAATAAAGTGGGACCACAACAGGGACTAAAGTTAGTTCCTCCTAATGGAGAAGAGAGAGATGCTTTGAGTTCCTATTTACCGTTTATGACACAAAAACTGATGTGGAGTTACTTTTTATGACAGGTGGGCCATAAAGAGAAACTGAGATGAATTCCCTACTGGAGATGGTCTAAAGGCCTTTGGAAAAAAAGTTGATTTTATGGTGCTTTCTAATCCATTTCGAATGGTCTCTTTCCGTCGTGCGCTTGAGGGTAGATATAATAATACCCATCACTTCACTCATAACTCAACTTACTAATTATTTTTTTTGTGTTCTTCTCTTTGTCTTTATTATTGTTCCTTTTTTTTTGTCTAAGTGCAATAAGTCATTTTACTCTTCTTTTTTGGGATTGTAATTTGTAAGTAGTAATGAGTGAAGTCATGTTACTACTTACAAATTACAATCCCAAAAAAGAAGAGTAACATGACTTATTGTACTTAGACAAAAAAAAAGAAACAATAATAAAGACAAAGAGAAGAACACAAAAAAAATAATTAGTAAGTTGAGTTATGAGTGAAGTGATGGGTATTATTATATCTACCCTCAAGCGCACTACAGAAAGAGACCATTCGAAATGGATTAGAAAGCACTATAAAATCAACTTTTTTCCCAAAGGCCTTTAGACCATCTCTAGTAGGGAACTCATCTCAGTTTCTATTTATGGCTCACCTGTCATAAAAAGTAACTCCACATCAGTTTTTGTGTCATAAACGGTAAAAGGAATCATAGACGCGTTAGCCTCTGTAGGAGAATCCATGAAAGAAAGTGACCATGTAAACGCAATCTTGAACGGCCTAATTGAGGAATATTCTTCGTTGATAACCTCTATTCTAACCACTGCAAGGTATCAAGGTATAACAGAGGTGAGTTAGAAGCTTTACTCTTAGCACATGAAAGCATGTTATAAAGATTCAGGAGACCAGAAGCTTTTATTCAAGCTAATCTAGCTCAGCACTTTCAATTTGGACAAAATCAGCAGTCAAGAGGATTCAGGGGTGGTTCTCGAGGCAGAGGTGGTCGGCCGTATAGAGGAGGTAGAAACTCATATACGGGCGGAAGAATGATTCAAGAATCATATAATGGAGGCAGAGCAACACAAGGTCACTCCACATCTGGCTATGGAAGTGGCTATGGAAGGGGGCAGTATGGAAGAGGAAACTATAGCCAGGGAAGAAATTACTCTCAATTTTCTCAATCTAATAAGCCACAATGCCAGATCTGCGATAAAATAGGACACACAGCAAAGACATGCTGGTATAGGTATAGTGAGGAACAGTATGATGCAGGTTACAATGAAGAAGGCTACAACAATCAGATCACTCAACCCAAGGCCAACTATAGTAATGTGCTGGCAACTCCAGCAACCATTCAGGATCCGAACTGGTACCTTGATTCAGGTGCTACACACCACATGACACATGATGAGCAGAATCTGATGGAGAAGGAGGAGTATGGAGGAAATGAGCAAGTTGTGATAGGCAACGGAACAGGTTTGCAAATCAATTATGTTGGTAATTCGTGTTTTAAGTCTGATTTGAGCTCTAGGTTGTTCTTAATGAGAAAATTATTGCACGTACCTGAAATCACTAAGAATTTGATGAGTGTGTACCAATTCTGCTGTGATAACAAAGTATTCTTTGAATTCCATGCTGATAAATGTTGTGTTAAATCACAGGAAAACAAGAAAGTTATTCTTCAAGGGAATGTTGATAAAGGGTTGTATAAGTTTGTCAGGTTCACCACTGCATACACACCAGCAGCCTATGTTTCGTCAGTAAAAGGCTTGAATCAGCTTCTTCTTTGGCATGCCGGATTAGGACACCCGAATAAAAATGTCATGTCAAAGGTTCTGAGTGCTTGTAATCTTTCTTTTCCAATTGATAAACTAGAATGTCCAGCCTGTTGTATTGGTAAGTCACATCAATTACCTTTTCCTGTTTCACAAATAGTGTACACAAAACCATTAGAACTTGTATATACAGATATTTGGGAACCAGCACCCATATCTGATAATAATGGAAATTAGTATTTTATAAATTTCATTGATGCATTCTAAAAGTTTACTTGGATATACCTTCTTAAATCTAGAGCTCAGCTTAAATCAGTCTTTAATCACTTTCACCAAATGATTGAACTGCAATTAGACACAAAATTAAAAATGGTACAAAGTGACAATGCAGCTGAATATGTTAGCTTGTCAAAGATTTTGCAGGAAAAAAGAGTTTGTCACAGGTTTTCTTGTCCGCATGTACATCAGCAAAATGGCTCAGCAGAAAGGAAACACAGGCATGTAGTTGAGATGGGACTAACACTGTTGGCTGGAGCCTCAATGCCTACCAAATTCTGGGGAGAGGCATTTACAACAGCAGCCAAGTTAATGAATGTGTTACCCACACCAGTTTTACATGGACAGTCACCTACGGAGAAATTGTTTGGGAAGAAACCTCCCTATGGGAACCTAAGAGTGTTTGGGTGCCTATGCTTTCCTCACCAAAGACCTTTCAACAAGCACAAATTGGATTTCAGGTCATCACCATGTACATTTGTAGGGTATGGTACAACACAAAAAGGGTACAAGTGTCTCACACAACAAGGGAAGATCATTACAACCCCGAATATAATTTTCTTTGAAGACAGATTTCCATTTGAAGAAGCAGCTAAGCAGGGACAGATGCTAGTTGATCCAAGCTCAACTCCAACAATTTCAATAATGCCTATAATTCCCTCAGCCAATACTGATAGTGGACAGTAGCAGCAACCCAATCTAGACTCAACACAACAGCACCAGCAATCAGTAGCAACAGCCCAACAACATGACACAGTCCTGAGACAACAAGCAGCACAGGCAAGTGAAGATGTGCAGCAACAGCAGCGCAGTCCAGTGGCAAGTTCAGCAGCTCCAATGGTTCCAAGGATTCCCTTAATCAATATTGATAGGCAGCAGCAATTAGGAAGCATCTCTGACATAATCAGACAGCAACAACAGCACCAACACATGATCAACTCTATAAACAATACACAGCAGCAGCACCAGCAACATTCCCTGACAAGTTCAGCAACTAACGTGCAGCAGCAACAATCACAGTTGACAAGCCTAGCAATCAATGTACAACAGCAGAACCAACAATAATTGAACAATTCAATAGTCAATCTACAAAAGCAGCAGTCACAACAACCAATGATCAATACACATCAGCAGCCACAAGCTTTAATCGAATCATCAACCATTCCAAGACAGCAGTAGCAGCAGCAATTATTGATCAATTCATCAACCTCTCCAAGACAGCAGCAGCAACAACCATTGATCAATTCATCAACCATTCCAAGACAGCAGCAGCAGCAACCATTGATCAATTCATCAACCATTCCAAGATAGCACCAGCAGCAGCAATTATTGATCAATTCATCAACCATTCCAAGACAGCAGTAGCAGCAACTATTAGTCAATTCAGCAACAAGAATCAATATAGAACAGCAGCTTCAAGACCAGATGAATAGCTCAACAATCAATAGACAACAGCAGCCACAACCTTTAATCGAATCAGCAACCAGTTCACAACAGCAGCAGCAGCAACTATCAACCAATTCTACAAACAGGAAAGAACAACAACCACAATCAAAGAATAATTCAAGACTTAATTCAAGACTCAACACACAGCAACAACAGCAATTAAGAAGCAGTTCACAACAGCAGCTTCAGGACAAATTGAACAGCTCAATAATCAATAAACAACAGCAGCCACAAGCTTTAATCGAACAACAACCACAATCAAAGAATAATTCAAGACTTAACACACAGCAGCAGCAGCAACAATTAAGAATAAGTCCAGAGATTACCATTCAACAGCAACAACAACAATTACATTCAAAGAAAAACTCAAGACCATACATACAGCAGTAGCAGCAAACAATACCTTACACACAACAGCTGCAACAACTAAGAAGCAGCCCTGAGACTATTCGACAGCAACAACAAAAACCAAACAATTCAGAAGTTGTTACACAACAACAGCAACATGAGCAACATGAACCTATTTTACCAATCAGAACAGCAACACTTCAAAGACCAGTAGCAGCTTCATCAACCCCCATCCCAATACCTATAAATGACGTTGAAATTGCCTTGCCACTTGATGAAGAAGCACCTCCAGCAGCTCCAACAGCAAATACACACTCCATGGTCACCAGAAGCAAAGCTGGTATCTTCAAACCAAGAGTGTTTCTAGCCAGTGTGGAGCCAAGGAATGTACAGCAAGCACTTCAATCCCCTGAATGGAAGGCAGCTATGGATTTGGAATATGAAGCCCTGTTGAAAAACAAAACTTGGGAGCTGGTCACCCTTCCTCCCAATAGAGAAGCAATAGGAAGCAGATGGGTTTTCAGAATTAAGTACAATTCTGATGGGTCGTTACAAAAATACAAGGCAAGGCTGGTAGCTCAAGGGTACTCACAGAGACCAGGGTTTGACTTCACTGAAACATACAGCCCAGTGGTCAAACCTACTTCAATCAGAATTCTATTATCAATTGCCCTAGCTGAATCATGGACAATCAGGCAATTGGATGTAAACAATGCCTTTTTACATGGAGACTTGGCAGAAGAAGTGTATATGAAGCAGCCAAAGGGGTATGAAAAAGGGGATTCCACACTAGTCTGCAGGTTAACCAATGCCCTCTATGGATTAAAGTAAGCCCCTAGAGAGTGGTATCACAAGCTTGCCAAAGGATTGACAGAAATTGGGTTCAAAGCAACTAAATCAGATGTGTCAGTATTTCTAAGGATGATGAATGGAGTGAAAACCTTTATGCTGGTGTATGTTGATGATATAATCATCACAGGAGAATCTGAAATACAAGTACAGGAAGTGATTGAAAAACTGAATGCCAAATTTGCACTCAAAGACATGGGCAATCTTCACTACTTTCTTGGAATTCAGGTAGCTAAGACAAGTGATGGAGGACTGCTTCTTTCTCAACAGAAGTACATCAATGAAGTGTTAAAGAAAGCAAACATGGAAGGTTGCTCAAGCTGTCACACCCCTCTGCCCTCAACAGTAAAGTTATCAGCCCATGGTGATTCCAACTTTGATAACCCCCAACTGTATAGGTCAGTTATTGGCAGCCTACAATATCTAACAGTGACTAGACCTGAAATTTCATATAGTGTACACAAGATGTCACAATTTGTACAAGCTCCTCTAAATACTCATTGGAGGATGGTAAAGAGAATACTCAGGTACCTCAATGGTACAATAAGACATGGATTGCGCCTTGAGAAGGCTAACTCTATGGAAGTCATAGCCTACAGTGACTCAGATTGGGCTGGAGACCCTGATGATAGGAAGTCGACAAGTGGGTACTGTGTATTTCTTGGCTCCAATCTAATTTCCTGGGCTTCAAGGAAGCAAACAGCAGTAGCAAGGTCAAGCACAGAAGCAGAATATAGGAGTATGGCAGATTTGGTAGCTGAGCTAATTTGGGTGAAAAACTTAATGAGTGAGCTACAATTTCCACCAAAAGAGGTACCTATGGTCTACTGTGATAATCTAAGTGCAGTTCTACTTGCTGCCAACCCAATCCTACATTCAAAATCCAAACACTTTGAGATAGATCTTCATTTTGTTAGAGATCATATGAATAGTAAAGACATTAGAGTAAGTCACATTCCAGGAACCATGCAAGTGGCTGATATCCTAACAAAGGCTGTGTCTTCTGACAACTTTCTACACTTCAGGACTAAACTGAACATTGAGGAATTGGACAGCACAGCTGCAGAAATGAAAGGCAGAAAGGCCAGAAGCAATGATCAGCAGAGCAAGATAACTAGAGATGATGATACATGATAGTCAAAGCAGGGCAAGACAAGAAAAAGGAGAAAGTAGAGATCATGTTAGGCATGCTTAAGTTCTAGTAACTACCTTTAGCTAAGTCAGTTAGAATGCAACCAGTTCCGTTTCAAGTTAACACAATAAGCTTGAGATAATTGGTTAGCCCATTAGTTGCTGAACTGGAATTAGTTAGTGGTTAGAAAACTCTAGAAACTCTTGACTATAAGTAGCAATACCCACTGCTACAGTAACTAATTTTTGGTTCACAACACAATTCACAGATTCATCCATTTCTCTCTCGTCTCTACTTCTCTCTCTCTGTTCTCTAAACCTTCTCATCAGATCTCTGAGTTTTCTTAGTTCAGGTTCTTGATACCTTCATGGTATCAGAGCTTGGTACCACAGCTTCCATGACAGTCTAAGAAAGCAGATCTGGTCCAAGTGAAGGTCAACCACAATGGCTCAAGTGTTTACAACAACACCGATTTCAATGAAATTGGATGAGGATAACTATCTGCAGTGGAAAGACCAGGTGGAATCAACAATTGAAGGAAATGACATGGTATCAGAGCTCTATGTCCGAAAGGTCAAGAGTTCGATCCTTGGAAAACCCTAAAAGTGAAAAAAAAATAGCACAAGGCAAATGAGAAAAAGAAGGCCTATGCAAGGGGAGTGTTAGAGATATAACCATTAATGTTACCTTCTCCTATTAGCTTAAGCTTTTGGGATGCGTGGTTTCATTACATGGTATCAGAGCTCTATGTCCGAAAGGTCAAGAGTTCGATCATTGGTGAACCCCAAAAGTGGCATAAGGCAAATAAAAGAGAAAAGAAAGCCTATGCAAAATCAAACAAACCCAAAAGAGGCTCTTGTTTGAGAGGGAGTGTTAGAGATATAACCATTAATGTTGCCTTAATGTAGCAAAGGGCAAGAGTCAATGAAAAAAGAAATATTAAAAATGGGTGCATGTGTACGTCTGCAATAATTGTAGTGTCTACTGTCCAATAATAACGTGAAGTATTATATAAAATACTAAAATTTTCAAGTTGCCACTGGAAATGGATACTCTTATTTAAAAATTTTTCATGAGATTATTACGTATGTGATAAATTTTATAATTAATTAGTTATTTTTGTAAGTTTTATATTTGATCTCACTTTTTTAAGCTTTAGTAAACATAAATACTACTCTATTCATTTGTTCTTTATTATCTTCAAATTAGTTTACATTTTTAGAAAAATTTAATATTACTCAATAATAATTATGTTTATTTACTAGATAGATACGTTTAGAAAAAATTAAATATATCTTGAATAATTAAAGGGCATTAATTTACTGTGTGTTGCATTATTAATCAGATAAATAAAATATTTTTTTTCAGTGTGTGTATAGCCATATGGGTAATTAAGAAACTTTGTGAATAAGTGAGTCAAATAATTGGTTGTATATATTTCTTTATTATTATTATTATTGAAAAAGAATCAACCCAGACAAGCGGGCTTGGTGGTAGGGCGGTGCCATTGAAATCCAAATTAAAATGCTATGGCCTATGGTTGTCATATTTGAGTCAAAACACCTGGTCCTCAATAAATTCTTTATAGGGGACTATATCATGTCTCAATATATATGGTCCCCATTATCAGCAATAATAATAATAATAATAAAAGGTACGTTGAGATAAGAAGAAAACTGAAAATGAAAGACATGCTCTTTCTATTATTCATTCCTTCACATGATTGATATTCTCACCATATGATCTTGGTTTAAAAGGATTTTTGTTGGATTGATTAATTATTACGTATATATATATATATGTCCTACTAGACTAATTTGTAATCACAAATAATTGCACAAATGTCTGAATAAAAATAAATAAATAAATAAAAAGATAGACTAATAAGAAATATACTAAATACTTATGGCCACGGTTGCATGCATTATTTTCTTAAACTAATTAATAAGGTGATATTATTTAATTATTCTTTTTAAATCTTGATATATATAATTCTCTTAAAAAATAATACATATTGATTGTTAAGAAAATGTTTAAGTCAAAATAGCATTTATTATATAAAAAAAAGTTATGCACGTAGTAATTAAGATTGATGAAAATCTAATTTCTAAAAAAATACAATATCTATACACACAAAACTAAATATAAAAGAATTCTATTGCGTAGATAGTTAAACATAAATTAATTATTATAATGATATTATTAATTTACAGGCCAACATCAGGGAGATCAATGAATCCAATAAGAACATTAGGTCAATAAGAATATTAGGTCCAAAAAAAAAAAAATATTAGGTCCAACAATTACAGCAAACAATTACAAAGCAATTTGAGTTTATTTGACAGCTCCAATTCTTAATGCACTTGGTGGTGTCGATACTTATTTTGCTGTTAAACTTCCTAATGAAGATGAAAACCTGAACTTTAGGCTCCTTTAAATTCTGAAAGCTTCAGAAGGTGATTTTACAATAATTGATTATTAGAATATATATAAACTTATATGTATCATATATATAATAAATAATATATATAAAAAAAGTATATATCGTGCAAATTAGCAAATGAGAATAATAATAATGTTTGCTATGTGTGAATATATATTATATATTGGAATGTAATGGTGTTTAGATATATATGGATAGGATTGGCTGGGTGAATATATCCAAGAAAAAAAGTGAGTATGAGTTTGGCTCTTTATTGTTTAAGTTTTGATTAAACAAAGAGTTTTAATTAGGATGAAAAGTGGATTTATACCTTTTTTTTCCGTTAAATTTTTGAGTTAACATGTGATATTTTATTTATAATTTTTTTCTCAATTATCGTGATTTTTTTAATTAGGTCTTTTTAATTTTGAGTAATTTTTTAAAATAATTACATTATCATGTAGTCATTTAATATTTTTATCGATGAATACTCATGTACTCTCTTAATACAAAATAGTTGCTCGTAATCTCGTATGTTACCAACTTATTATACACACTTATTTTTTTATATATATGAGTAATAATTAGTGATAATATTTGAATCTTATTTAAAAATAATAGTCAAATTTAGTACTCAATATAATTTGGTCTTAAATATAATTGCTTTGAATGAACAAAACAATTACTACTTACAAATTGCAATCCCAAAAAAGAAGAGTAACATGACTTATTGCACTTAGACAAAAAAAAAAAGGAACAATAATAAAGACAAGGAGAAGAACACAAAAAAAATCATTAGTAAGTTGAGTTATGAGTGAAGTGATGGGTATTATTATATCTACCCTCAAGCGCACGACAGAAAGAGACCATTCGAAATGGATTAGAAAGCACCATAAAATCAACTTTTTTCCCAAAGGCCTTTAGACCATCTCTAGTAGGGAACTCATCTCAGTTTCTATTTATGGCCCACCTGTCATAAAAAGTAACTCCACATCAGTTTTTGTGTCATAAACGGTAAAAGGAATCATAGACGCGTTAGCCTCTGTAGGAGAATCCATGAAAGAAAGTGACCATGTAAACGCAATCTTGAACGGCCTGACTGAGGAATATTCTTCGTTGATAACCTCTGTTCTAACCGCTGCAAGGTATCAAGGTATAACAGTAGGTGAGTTAGAAGCTTTACTCTTAGCACATGAAAGCATGTTATCAAGATTCAGGAGACCAGAAGCTTTTATTCAAGCTAATCTAGCTCAGCACTTTCAATTTGGACAAAATCAGCAGTCAAGAGGATTCAGGGGTGGTTCTCGAGGCAGAGGTGGTCGGCCGTATAGAGGAGGTAGAAACTCATATACGGGCGGAAGAATGATTCAAGAATCATATAATGGAGGCAGAGCAACACAAGCTCACTCCACATCTGGCTATGGAAGTGGCTATGGAAGGGGGCAGTATGGAAGAGGAAACTATAGCCAGGGAAGAAATTACTCTCAATTTTCTCAATCTAATAAGCCACAATGCCAGGTCTGCGACAAAATAGGACACACAGCAAAGACATGCTGGTATAGGTACAGTGAGGAACAGTATGATGCAGGTTACAATGAAGAAGGCTACAACAATCAGATCACTCAACCCAAGGCCAACTATAGTAATGTGCTGGCAACTCCAGCAACCATTCAGGATCCAAACTGGTACCCTGATTCAGGTGCTACACACCACATGACACATGATGAGTAGAATCTGATGGAGAAGGAGGAGTATGGAGGAAATGAGCAAGTTGTGATAGGCAACGGAACAGGTTTGCAAATCAATTATGTTGGTAATTCGTGTTTTAAGTCTGATTTGAGCTCTAGGTTGTTCTTAATGAGAAAATTATTGCACGTACCTGAAATCACTAAGAATTTGATGAGTGTGTACCAATTCTGCTGTGATAACAAAGTATTCTTTGAATTCCATGCTGATAAATGTTGTGTTAAATCACAGGAAAACAAGAAAGTTATTCTTTAAGGGAATGTTGATAAAGGGTTGTATAAGTTTGTCAGGTTCACCACTGCATACACACCAGCAGCCTATGTTTCGTCAGTAAAAGGCTTGAATCAGCTTCTTCTTTGGCATGCCAGATTAGGACACCCGAATAAAAATGTCATGTCAAAGGTTCTGAGTGCTTGTAATCTTTCTTTTCCAATTGATAAACTAGAATGTCCAGCCTGTTGTATTGGCAAGTCACATCAATTACCTTTTCCTGTTTCACAAACAGTGTACACAAAACCATTAGAACTTGTATATATAGATATTTGGGGACCAGCACCCATATCTGATAATAATGGAAATTGGTATTTTATAAATTTCATTGATGCATTCTCAAAGTTTACTTGGATATACCTTCTTAAATCTAGAGCTCAGCTTAAATCAATCTTTAATCACTTTCACCAAATGATTGAACTGCAATTAGACACAAAATTAAAAATGGTACAAAGTGACAATGCAGCTGAATATGTTGGCTTGTCAAAGATTTTGCAGGAAAAAGGAGTTTGTCACAGGTTTTCTTGTCCGCATGTACATCAGCAAAATGGCTCAGCAGAAAGGAAACACAGGCATGTAGTTGAGATGGGACTAACGCTGTTGGCTGGAGCCTCAATGCCTACCAAATTCTGGGGAGAGGCATTTACAACAGCAGCCAAGTTAATTAATGTGTTACCCACACCAGTTTTACATGGACAGTCACCTACGGAAAAATTGTTTGGGAAGAAACCTCCCTATGGGAACCTAAGAGTGTTTGGGTGCCTATGCTTTCCTCACCAAAGACCTTTCAACAAGCACAAATTGGATTTCAGGTCATTACCATGTACATTTGTAGGGTATGGTACAACACAAAAGGGGTACAAGTGTCTCACACAACAAGGGAAGATCATTACAACCCCGAATGTAATTTTCTTTGAAGACAGATTTCCATTTGAAGAATCAACTAAGCAGGGACAGATGCTAGTTGATCCAAGCTCAACTCCAACAATTTAAATAATGCCTGTAATTCCCTCAGCCAATACTGATAGTGGACAGCAGCAGCAACCCAATCCAGACTCAACACAACAGCACCAGCAATCAGTAGCAACAGCCCAACAACATGACACAGTCCTGAGACAACAAGCAGCACAGGCAAGTGAAGATGTGCAGCAACAGCAGCGCAGTCCAGTGGCAAGTTCAGCAGCTCCAATGGTTCCAAGGATTCCCTTAATCAATATTGATAGGCAGCAGCAATTAGGAAGCATCTCTGACATAATCAGACAGCAACAACAGCACCAACACATGATCAACTCTATAAACAATACACAGCAGCAACACCAGCAACATTCCCTGACATGTTCAGCAACCAGCGTGCAGCAGCAACAATCACAGTTGACAAGCCTAGCAATCAATGTACAACAGCAGAACCAACAACAATTGAACAATTCAATAGTCAATCTACAAAAGCAGCAGTCACAACAACCAATGATCAATACACATCAGCAGCCACAAGCTTTAATCGAATCATCAACCATTCCAAGCCAACAGCAGCAGCAACAATTATTGATCAATTCATCAACCTCTCTAAGACAGCAGCAGCAGCAACCATTGATCAATTCATCAACCATTCCAAGACAGCAGCAGCAGCAGCAATTATTGATCAATTTATCAACCATTCCAAGACAGCAGCAGCAGCAACTATTAGTCAATTCAGCAACAAGAATCAATGCTCCACACTGGCTAGAAACACTCTTGGTTTGAAGATACCAGCTTTGCTTCTGGTGACCATGGAGTGTGTATTTGCTGTTGGAGCTGCTGGAGGTGCTTCTTCATCAAGTGGCAAGGCAATTTCAACGTCGTTTATAGGTATTGGGATGAGGGTTGATGAAGCTGCTACTGGTCTTTGAAGTGTTGCTGTTCTGATTGGTAAAATAGGTTCATGTTGCTCATGTTGCTGTTGTTGTGTAACAACTTCTGAATTGTTTGGTTTTTGTTGTTGCTGTCGAATAGTCTCAGGGCTGCTTCTTAATTGTTGCAGCTGTTGTGTGTAAGGTATTGTTTGCTGCTGCTGCTGTATGTATGGTCTTGAGTTTTTCTTTGAATGTAATTGTTGTTGTTGCTGTTGAATGGTAATCTTCGGACTTATTCTTAATTGCTGTTGCTGCTGCTGTGTGTTAAGTCTTGAATTATTCTTTGATTGTGGTTGTTGTTCGATTAAAGCTTGTGGCTGCTATTGTTTATTGATTATTGAGCTGTTCAATTTGTCCTGAAGCTGCTGTTGTGAACTGCTTCTTAATTGCTGTTGTTGTTGTGTGTTGAGTCTTGAATTAAGTCTTGAATTATTCTTTGATTGTGGTTGTTGTTCTTTCCTGTTTGTAGAATTGGTTGATAGTTGCAGCTGCTGCTGTTGTGAACTGGTTGCTGATTCGATTAAAGGTTGTGGCTGCTGTTGTCTATTGATTGTTGAGCTATTCATCTGGTCTTGAAGCTGCTGTTCTATATTGATTCTTGTTGCTGAATTGACTAATAGTTGCTGCTGCTGCTGTCTTGGAATGGTTGATGAATTGATCAATGGTTGTTGCTGCTGCTGTCTTGGAGAGGTTGATGAATTGATCAATAATTGCTGCTGCTGCTGCTGTCTTGGAATGGTTGATGATTCGATTAAAGCTTGTGGCTGCTGATGTGTATTGATCATTGGTTGTTGTGACTGCTGCTTTTGTAGATTGACTATTGAATTGTTCAATTATTGTTGGTTCTGCTGTTGTACATTGATTGCTAGGCTTGTCAACTGTGATTGTTGCTGCTGCACGTTAGTTGCTGAACTTGTCAGGGAATGTTGCTGGTGCTGCTGCTGTGTATTGTTTATAGAGTTGATCATGTGTTGGTGTTGTTGTTGCTATCTGATTATGTCAGAGATGCTTCCTAATTGCTGCTGCCTATCAATATTGATTAAGGGAATCCTTGGAACCATTGGAGCTGCTGAACTTGCCACTGGACTGCGCTGCTGTTGCTGCACATCTTCACTTGCCTGTGCTGCTTGTTGTCTCAGGACTGTGTCATATTGTTGGGCTACTGATTCTGGTGCTGTTGTGTTGAGTCTGGATTGGGTTGCTGCTGCTGTCCACTATCAGTATTGGCTGAGGGAATTACAGGCATTAATTAAATTGTTGGAGTTGAGCTTGGATCAACTAGCATCTGTCCCTGCTTAGTTGATTCTTCAAATGGAAATCTGTCTTCAAAGAAAATTACATTCGGGGTTGTAATGATCTTCCCTTGTTGTGTGAGACACTTGTACCCCTTTTGTGTTGTACCATACCCTACAAATGTACATGGTAATGACCTGAAATCCAATTTGTGCTTGTTGAAAGGTCTTTGGCGAGGAAAGCATAGGCACCCAAACACTCTTAGGTTCCCATAGGGAGGTTTCTTCCCAAACAATTTCTCCGTAGGTGACTGTCCATGTAAAACTGGTGTGGGTAACACATTAATTAACTTGGCTGCTGTTGTAAATGCCTCTCCCCAGAATTTGGTAGGCATTGAGGCTCCAGCCAACAGCGTTAGTCCCATCTCAACTACATGCCTATGTTTCCTTTCTGCTGAGCCATTTTGCTGATGTACACGCGGACAAGAAAACCTGTGACAAACTCCTTTTTCCTAAAAAATCTTTGACAAGCCAACATATTCAGCTGCATTGTCACTTTGTACCATTTTTTATTTTGTGTCTAATTGCAGTTCAATCATTTGGTGAAAGTGATTAAAGATTGATTTAAGCTGAGCTCTAGATTTAAGAAGGTATATCCAAGTAAACTTTGAGAATGCATCAATGAAATTTACAAAATACCAATTTCCATTATTATCAGATATGGGTGCTGGTCCCCAAATATCTATATATACAAGTTCTAATGGTTTTGTATACACTGTTTGTGAAACAGGAAAAGGTAATTGATGTGACTTGCCAATACAACAGGCTGGACATTCTAGTTTATCAATTGGAAAAGAAAGATTACAAGCACTCAGAACCTTTGACATGACATTTTTATTCGGGTGTCCTAATCTGGCATGCCAAAGAAGAAGCTGATTCAAGCCTTTTACTGACGAAACATAGGCTGCTGGTGTGTGTGCAGTGGTGAACCTGACAAACTTATACAACCCTTTATCAACATTCCCTTAAAGAATAACTTTCTTGTTTTCCTGTGATTTAACACAACATTTATCAGCATGGAATTCAAAGAATACTTTGTTATCACAGCAGAATTGGTACACACTCATCAAATTCTTAGTGATTTCAGGTACGTGCAATAATTTTCTCATTAAGAACAACCTAGAGCTCAAATCAGACTTAAAACACGAATTACCAACATAATTGATTTGCAAACCTGTTCCGTTGCCTATCACAACTTGCTCATTTCCTCCATACTCCTCCTTCTCCATCAGATTCTACTCATCATGTGTCATGTGGTGTGTAGCACCTGAATCAGGGTACCAGTTCGGATCCTGAATGGTTGCTGGAGTTGCCAGCACATTACTATAGTTGGCCTTGGGTTGAGTGATCTGATTGTTGTAGCCTTCTTCATTGTAACCTGCATCATACTGTTCCTCGCTGTACCTATACCAGCATGTCTTTGCTGTGTGTCCTATTTTGTCGCAGACCTGGCATTGTGGCTTATTAGATTGAGAAAATTGAGAGTAATTTCTTCCCTGACTATAGTTTCCTCTTCCATACTGCCCCCTTCCATAGCCACTTCCATTGCCAGATGTGGAGTGACCTTGTGTTGCTCTGCCTCCATTATATGATTCTTGAATCATTCTTCCGCCCGTATATGAGTTTCTACCTCCTCTATACGGCCGACCACCTCTGCCTCGAGAACCACCCCTGAATCCTCTTGACTGCTGATTTTGTCCAAATTGAAAGTGCTGAGCTAGATTAGCTTGAATAAAAGCTTCTGGTCTCCTGAATCTTGATAACATGCTTTCATGCGCTAAGAGTAAAGCTTCTAACTCACCTACTGTTATACCTTGATACCTTGCAGTGGTTAGAACAGAGGTTATCAACGAAGAATATTCCTCAGTCAGGCCGTTGAAGATTGCGTTTACATGGTCACTTTCTTTCATGGATTCTCCTATAGAGGCTAACGCGTCTATGATTCCTTTTACCCTTTATGACACAAAAACTGATGTGGAGTTACTTTTTATGACAGGTGGGCCATAAATAGAAACTGAGTTGAGTTCCCTACTAGAGATGGTCTAAAGGACTTTGGGAAAAAAGTTGATTTTATGGTGCTTTCTAATCCATTTCGAATGGTCTCTTTCTGTCGTGTGCTTGAGGATAGATATAATAATACCCATCACTTCACTCATAACTCAACTTACTAATTATTTTTTTTTGTGTTCTTCTCCTTGTCTTTATTATTGTTCCTTTTTTTTTTTTGTCTAACTGCAATAAGTCATGTTACTCTTCTTTTTTGGGATTGCAATTTGTAAGTAGTAATTGTTTTGTTCATTCAAAGCAATTATATTTAAGACCAAATTATATTGAGTACTAAATTTGACTATTATTTTTAAATAAGATTCAAATATTATCACTCATTATTACTCATATATATAAAAAAATAAGTGTGTATAATAAGTTCGTAACATACGAGATTACGAGCAACTATTTTGTATTAAGAGAGTACATGAGTATTCATCGATAAAAATATTAAATGACTACATGATAATGTAATTATTTTAAAAAATTACTCAAAATTAAAAAGACCTAATTAAAAAAATCACCATAATTGAGAAAAAAATTATAAATAAAATATCACATGTTAACTCAAAAATTTAACGAAAAAAAAAAGGTATAAATACACTTTCCATCCTAATTAAAACTCTTTGTTTAATCAAAACTTAATCAATAAAGAGCCAAACTCATACTCACTTTTTTTCTGGATATATTCACCCAACCAATCCTATCCATATATATCTAAACACCGTTACATTCCAATATATAATATATATTCATACATAGCAAACATTATTATTATTCTCATTTGCTAATTTGCACGATATATACTTTTTTTTATATATATTATTTATTATATATATGATACATATAAGTTTATATATATTCTAAAAATCAATTATTGTAAAATCACCTTCTGAAGCTTCCAGGATTTAAAGGAGCCTAAAGTTCAGGTTTTCATCTTCATTAGGAAGTTTAACAGCAGAATAAGTATCGACATCACCAAGTGCATTAAGAATTGGAGCTGTCAAATAAACTCAAATTGCTTTGTAATTGTTTGCTGGACCTAATATTCTTATTGACCTAATGTTCTTATTGGATTCATTGATCTCCCTGATGCTAGCCTGTAAATTAATAATATCATTATAATAATTAATTTATGTTTAACTATCTAGGTAATGGAATTCTTTTATATTTAGTTTTGTGTGTATAGATATTGTATTTTTTTAGAAATTAAATTTTCATCAATCTTAATTACTACGTGCATAACTTTTTTTTATATAATAAATGCTATTTTGACTTAAACATTTTCTTAACAATCAATATGTATTATTTTTTTAAGAGAATTATATATATCAAGATTTAAAAAGAATAATTAAATAATATCACCTTATTAATTAGTTTAAGAAAATAATGCATGCAACCGTGACCATAAGTATTTAGTATATTTCTTATTAGTCTATCTTTTTATTTATTTATTTATTTATTTTTATTCAGACATTTGTGTAATTATTTGTGATTACAAATTAGTCTAGTAGGACATATATATATATATACGTAATAATTAATCAATCCAACAAAAATCCTTTTAAACCAAGATCATATGGTGAGAATATCAATCATGTGAAGGAATGAATAATAGAAAGAGCATGTCTTTCATTTTCAGTTTCCTTCTTATCTCAACGTACCTTTTATTATTATTATTATTATTGCTGATAATGGGGACCATATATATTGAGACATGATATAGTCCCCTATAAAGAATTTATTGAGGACCAGGTGTTTTGACTCAAATATGGCAACCATAGGCCATAGCATTTTAATTTGGATTTCAATGGCACCGCCCTACCACCAAGCCCGCTTGTCTGGGTTGATTCTTTTTCAATAATAATAATAATAAAGAAATATATACAACCAATTATTTGACTCACTTATTCACAAAGTTTCTTAATTACCCATATGGCTATACACACACTGAAAAAAAATATTTTATTTATCTGATTAATAATGCAACACACAGTAAATTAATGCCCTTTAATTATTCAAGATATATTTAATTTTTTCTAAACGTATCTATCTAGTAAATAAACATAATTATTATTGAGTAATATTAAATTTTTTCTAAAAATGTAAACTAATTTGAAGATAATAAAGAACAAATGAATAGAGTAGTATTTATGTTTACTAAAGCTTAAAAAAGTGAGATCAAATATAAAACTTACAAAAATAACTAATTAATTATAAAATTTATCACATACATAATAATCTCATGAAAAATTTTTAAATAAGAGTATCCATTCCCAGTGGCAACTTGAAAATTTTAGTATTTTATATAATACTTCTGATAGGAGAAGGTAACATAGGCTTTCTTTTCTCTTTTATTTGCCTTATGCCACTTTTGGGGTTCACCAAGGATCGAACTCTTGACCTTTCGGACATAGAGCTCTGATACCATGTAATGAAACCACTCATCCCAAAAGCTTAAGCTGATAGGAGAAGGTAACATTAATGGTTATATCTCTAACACTCCCCTTGCATAGGCCTTCTTTTTCTCATTTGCCTTATGCTATTTTTTTTTCACTTTTGGGGTTCTCCAAGGATCGAACTCTTGACCTTTCGGACATAGAACTCTGATACCATGTCATTTCCTTCAATTGTTGATTCCACCTGGTCTTTTCACTGCAGATAGTTATCCTCATCCAATTTCATTGAAATCGGTGTTGCTGTAAACACTTGAGCCATTGTGGTTGACCTTCACTTGGACCAGATCTGCTTTCTTAGACTGTCACGGAAGCTGTGGTACCAAGCTCTGATACCATGAAGGTATCAAGAACCTAAATTAAGAAAACTCAGAGATCTGATGAGAAGGTTTAGAGAACAGAGAGAGAGAAGTAGAGACGAGAGAGAAATGGATGAATTTGTGAATTGTGTTGTGAACCAAAAAGTAGTTACTGTAGCAGTGGGTATTGCTACTTATAGTCAAGAGTTTCTAGAGTTTTCTAACCACTAACTAATTCCAGTTCAGCAACTAATGGGCTAACCAATTATCTCAAGCTTATTGTGTTAACTTGAAACGGAACTGGTTGCATTCTAACTGACTTAGCTAAAGGTAGTTACTAGAACTTAAGCATGCCTAACATGATCTCTACTTTCTCCTTTTTCTTGTCTTGCCCTGCTTTGACTATCATGTATCATCATCTCTAGTTATCTTGCTCTGCTGATCATTGCTTCTGGCCTTTCTGCCTTTCATTTCTGCAGCTGTGCTGTCCAATTCCTCAATGTTCAGTTTAGTCCTGAAGTGTAGAAAGTTGTCAGAAGACACAGCCTTTGTTAGGATATCAGCCACTTGCATGGTTCCTGGAATGTGACTTACTCTAATGTCTTTACTATTCACATGATCTCTAACAAAATGAAGATCTATCTCAAAGTGTTTGGATTTTGAATGTAGGATTGGGTTGGCAGCAAGTAGAATTGCACTTAGATTATCACAGTAGACCATAGGTACCTCTTTTGGTGGAAATTGTAGCTCACTCATTAAGTTTTTCACCCAAATTAGCTCAGCTACCAAATCTGCCATACTCCTATATTCTGCTTCTGTGCTTGACCTTGCTACTGCTGTTTGCTTCCTTGAAGCCCAGGAAATTAGATTGGAGCCAAGAAATACACAGTACCCACTTGTCGACTTCCTATCATCAGGGTCTCCAGCCCAATCTGAGTCACTGTAGGCTGTGACTTCCATAGAGTTAGCCTTCTCAAGGCGCAATCCATGTCTTATTGTACCACTGAGGTACCTGAGTATTCTCTTTACCATCCTCCAATGAGTATTTAGAGGAGCTTGTACAAATTGTGACATCTTGTGTACACTATATGAAATTTCAGGTCTAGTCACTGTTAGATATTGTAGGCTGCCAATAACTGACCTATACAGTTGGGGGTTATCAAAGTTGGAATCACCATGGGCTGATAACTTTACTGTTGAGGGCAGAGGGGTGTGACAGCTTGAGCAACCTTCCATGTTTGCTTTCTTTAACACTTCATTGATGTACTTCTGTTGAGAAAGAAGCAGTCCTCCATCACTTGTCTTAGCTACCTGAATTCCAAGAAAGTAGTGAAGATTGCCCATGTCTTTGAGTGCAAATTTGGCATTCAGTTTTTCAATCACTTTCTGTACTTGTATTTCAGATTCTCCTGTGATGATTATATCATCAACATACACCAGCATAAAGGTTTTCACTCCATGCATCACCCTTAGAAATACTGACACATCTGATTTGGTTGCTTTGAACCCAATTTCTGTCAATCCTTTGGCAAGCTTGTGATACCACTCTCTAGGGGCTTGCTTTAATCCATAGAGGGCCTTGGTTAACCTGCAGACTAGTGTGGAATCCTCTTTTTCATACCCCTTTGGCTACTTCATATACACTTCTTCTGCCAAGTCTCCATGTAAAAAGGCATTGTTTACATCCAATTGCCTGATTGTCCATGATTCAGCTAGGGCAATTGATAATAGAATTCTGATTGAAGTAGGTTTGACCACTGGGCTGTATGTTTCAGTGAAGTCAAACCCTAGTCTCTGTGAGTACCCTTGAGCTACCAGCCTTGCCTTGTATTTTTGTAACGACCCATCAGAATTGTACTTAATTCTGAATACCCATCTGCTTCCTATTGCTTCTCTATTGGGAGGAAGGGTGACCAGCTCCCAAGTTTTGTTTTTCAACAGGGCTTCATATTCCAAATCCATAGCTGCCTTCCATTCAGGGGATTGAAGTGCTTACTGTACATTCCTTGGCTCCACACTGGCTAGAAACACTATTGGTTTGAAGATACCAGCTTTACTTCTGGTGACCATGGAGTGTGTATTTGCTGTTGGAGCTGCTGGAGGTGCTTCTTCATCAAGTGGCAAGGCAATTTCAACGTTGTTTATAGGTATTGGGATGGGAGTTGATGAAGCTGCTACTGGTCTTTGAAGTGTTGCTGTTCTGATTGGTAAAATAGGTTCATGTTGCTCATGTTGCTGTTGTTGTGTAACAACTTCTGAATTGTTTGGTTTTTGTTGTTGCTGTCGAATAGTCTCAGGGCTGCTTCTTAATTGTTGCAGCTGTTGTGTGTAAGGTATTGTTTGCTGCTGCTGCTGTATGTATGGTCTTGAGTTTTTCTTTGAATGTAATTGTTGTTGTTGCTGTTGAATGGTAATCTCCGGACTTATTCTTAATTGCTGCTGCTGCTGCTGTGTGTTAAGTCTTGAATTATTCTTTGATTGTGGTTGTTGTTCGATTAAAGCTTGTGGCTGCTGTTGTTTATTGATTATTGAGCTGTTCAATTTGTCCTGAAGCTGCTGTTGTGAACTGCTTCTTAATTGTTGTTGTTGCTGTGTGTTGAGTCTTGAATTAAGTCTTGAATTATTCTTTGATTGTGCTTGTTGTTCTTTCCTGTTTGTAGAATTGGTTGATAGTTGCTGCTGCTGCTGTTGTGAACTGGTTGCTGATTCGATTAAAGGTTGTGGCTGCTGTTGTCTATTGATTGTTGAGCTATTCATCTGGTCTTGAAGCTGCTGTTCTATATTGATTCTTGTTGCTGAATTGACTAATAGTTGCTGCTACTGCTGTCTTAGAATGGTTGATGAATTGATCAATGGTTGCTGCTGCTGCTGTCTTGGAATGGTTGATGAATTGATCAATGGTTGTTGCTGCTGCTGTCTTGGAGAGGTTGATGAATTAATCAATAATTGCTGCTGCTGCTGCTGTCTTGGAATGGTTGATGATTCGATTAAAGCTTGTGGCTGCTGATGTGTATTGATCATTGGTTGTTGTGACTGCTGCTTTTGTAGATTGACTATTGAATTGTTCAATTATTGTTGGTTCTGCTGTTGTACATTGATTGCTAGGCTTGTTAACTGTGATTGATGCTGCTGCACGTTAGTTGCTGAACTTGTCAGGGAATGTTGCTGGTGCTGCTGCTGTGTATTGTTTATAGAGTTGATCATGTGTTGGTGCTGTTGTTGCTGTCTGATTATGTCAGAGATGCTTCCTAATTGCTGCTGCCTATCAATATTGATTAAGGGAATCCTTGGAACCATTGGAGCTGCTGAACTTGCCACTGGACTGCGCTGCTGTTGCTGCACATCTTCACTTGCCTGTGCTGCTTGTTGTCTCAGGACTGTGTCATATTGTTGGGCTGTTGCTACTGATTGCTGGTGCTGTTGTGTTGAGTCTAGATTGGGTTGCTGCTACTGTCCACTATCAGTATTGGCTGAGGGAATTATAGGCATTATTGAAATTGTTGGAGTTGAGCTTGGATCAACTAGCATCTGTCCCTGCTTAGCTGCTTCTTCAAATGGAAATCTGTCTTCAAAGAAAATTACATTCGGGGTTGTAATGATCTTCCCTTGTTGTGTGAGACACTTGTACCCCTTTTGTGTTGTACCATACCCTACAAATGTACATGGTAATGACCTGAAATCCAATTTGTGCTTGTTGAAAGGTCTTTGGTGAGGAAAGCATAGGCACCCAAACACTCTTAGGTTCCCATAGGGAGGTTTCTTCCCAAACAATTTCTCCGTAGGTGACTGTCCATGTAAAACTGGTGTGGGTAACACATTAATTAACTTGGCTGCTGTTGTAAATGCCTCTCCCCAGAATTTGGTAGGCATTGAGGCTCCAGCCAACAGTGTTAGTCCCATCTCAACTACATGCCTGTGTTTCCTTTCTGCTGAGCCATTTTGCTGATGTACATGCGGACAAGAAAACCTGTGACAAACTCCTTTTTCCTGCAAAATCTTTGACAAGCCAAGATATTCAGCTGCATTGTCACTTTGTACCATTTTTAATTTTGTGTCTAATTGCAGTTCAATCATTTGGTGAAAGTGATTAAAGACTGATTTAAGCTGAGCTCTAGATTTAAGAAGGTATATCCAAGTAAACTTTGAGAATGCATCAATGAAATTTACAAAATACCAATTTCCATTATTATCAGATATGGGTGCTGGTCCCCAAATATCTGTATATACAAGTTCTAATGGTTTTGTGTACACTGTTTGTGAAACAGGAAAAGGTAATTGATGTGACTTGCCAATACAATAGGCTGGACATTCTAGTTTATCAATTGGAAAAGAAAGATTACAAGCACTCAGAACCTTTGACATGACATTTTTATTCGGGTGTCCTAATCTGGCATGCCAAAGAAGAAGCTGATTCAAGCCTTTTACTGACGAAACATAGGCTGCTGGTGTGTGTGCAGTGGTGAACCTGACAAACTTATACAACCCTTTATCAACATTCCCTTGAAGAATAACTTTCTTGTTTTCCTGTGATTTAACACAACATTTATCAGCATGGAATTCAAAGAATACTTTGTTATCACAGCAGAATTGGTACACACTCATCAAATTCTTAGTGATTTCAGGTACGTGCAATAATTTTCTCATTAAGAACAACCTAGAGCTCAAATCAGACTTAAAACACGAATTACCAACATAATTGATTTGCAAACCTGTTCTGTTGCCTATCACAACTTGCTCATTTCCTCCATACTTCTCCTTCTCTATTAGATTCTGCTCATCATGTGTCATGTGGTGTGTAGCACCTGAATCAGGGTACCAGTTTGGATCCTGAATGGTTGCTGGAGTTGCCAGCACATTACTATAGTTGGCCTTGGGTTGAGTGATCTGATTGTTGTAGCCTTCTTCATTGTAACCTGCATCATACTGTTCTTCACTGTACCTATACCAGCATGTCTTTGCTGTGTGTCCTATTTTGTCGCAGACCTGGCATTGTGGCTTATTAGATTGAGAAAATTGAGAGTAATTTCTTCCCTGGCTATAGTTTCCTCTTCCATACTGCCCCCTTCCATAGCCACTTCCATAGCTAGATGTGGAGTGACCTTGTGTTGCTCTGCCTTCATTATATGATTCTTGAATCATTCTTCCTCCCGTATATGAGTTTTTACCTCCTCTATACGGCCGACCACCTCTGCCTCGAGAACCACCCCTGAATCCTCTTGACTGCTGATTTTGTCCAAATTGAAAGTGCTGAGCTAGATTAGCTTGAATAAAAGCTTCTGGTCTCCTGAATCTTGATAACATGCTTTCATGTGCTAAGAGTAAAGCTTCTAACTCACCTACTGTTATACCTTGATACCTTGCAGTGGTTAGAACAAAGGTTATCAACGAAGAATATTCCTCAGTCAGGCCGTTCAAGATTGCGTTTACATGGTCACTTTCTTTCATGGATTATCCTACAGAGGCTAATGCGTCTATGATTCCTTTTATCGACAGTACATACTCAGTGACAGAAGCACCGATTTGAATAGTGCTCAGCTTGTTCTTCAGCTGCATCACCTTTGCCTTGATCTGAGAGGAGAAGTGATCTTCCACCCTTTTCCAAACTTGACACGTATAGATACAGCCAACCATTCTTGTTGTGAACGCTTAACTCATTGAAGCTAACAGCCACGACTTGAGGAGTGCATCTTGCCTCTTCCATTTCTGAAACTCAGGGTTCACTGTGCCAGCTCCACCGTTCTCTGAGACTAGAAATTGCAGTGGTATTCCTTCTCCTGTGATGTGATTCAACATGTCATTTCCTTCAATTGTTGATTCCACCTGGTCTTTCCACTGCAGATAGTTATCCTCATCCAATTTCATTGGAATCGGTGTTGCTGTAAACACTTGAGCCATTGTGGTTGACCTTCACTTGGACCAGATCTGCTTTCTTAGACTGTCACGGAAGCTGTGGTACCAAGCTCTGATACCATGAAGGTATCAAGAACCTGAACCAAGAAAACTCAGAAATCTGATGAGAAGGTTTAGAGAACAGAGAGAGAGAAGTAGAGACGAGAGAGAAATGGATGAATCTGTGAATTGTGTTGTGAACCAAAAAGTAGTTACTGTAGTAGTGGGTATTGCTACTTATAGTCAAGAATTTCTAGAGTTTTCTAACCACTAACTAATTCCAGTTCAGCAACTAATGGGCTAACCAATTATCTCAAGCTTATTGTGTTAACTTGAAACGGAACTGGTTGCATTCTAACTGACTTAGCTAAAGGTAGTTACTAGAACTTAAGCATGCCTAACAAGGGGGAGTGTTAGAGATATAACCATTAATGTTGCCTTCTCCCATCAGCTTAAACTTTTGGGATGAGTGGTTTCATAACATGGTATCAGAGCTCTATGTCCGAAAGGTCAAGAGTTCGATCCTTGGAGAACCCCAAAAATGGCATAAGGCAAATAAAAGAGAAAAGAAGGCCTATGCAAAATCAAACAAACCCAAAAGAGGCTCTTGTTTGAGGGGGAGTGTTAGAGATATAACCATTAATGTTGCCTTCTCCCATCAGCTTAAGCTTTTGGGATGAGTGGTTTCATTACATGGTATCAGAGCTCTATGTCCGAAAGGTCAAGAGTTCGATCCTTGGTGAACCCCAAAAGTGGCATAAGGCAAATAAAAGATAAAAGAAAGCCTATGCAAAATCAAACAAACCCAAAAGAGGCTCTTGTTTGAGGGGGAGTGTTAGAGATATAACCATTAATGTTGCCTTCTCCCATCAGCTTAAATTTTTGGGATGAGTGGTTTCATTACAGTATCCACTGAATAATCAACAGCCAATAACACAACAAGCAAACCTTGGATCTGAAATTAAAAAACGAAAAGCATTAAATGTATTTTTATGAAACTTCAATGTTCTTTGTACGATTAAGTTGTAGGTAAATTTATTTGTCTTGTAGTTTTCGAATATAACCTTTTAATAAAGAAGGAAAAAGACAAAAAAAGTAACTTTAAAAATGACTCTACAAATAAGTGTTGAAATGAAAAGTCACGGTGAATTTAAGAGACCATTTGATATGTAATTTTTTTTAAGATGGTTAAAAAAAATACTGTATAAAAAATTTAGGAGTTAATATTTTTTTTATTTTTTGTCTAATTTTTAAATTAATATTATCTAATATTTTTCTCTTTTATAAGATATTAATGGATCAAAATTTTTTTAGTGGGTGGACTAGGTGTAAAACATTTTTTATTATATATTTGAAAAATAAAAAAAAAACTCTTATTCGTTGGATTACCTAGAAATAATAATTCATTAGGAGGTATATATTGTTACTATATGGTGAAAATATTTGTTTACAAATATTAATTCATACAATGATACATAAATATTATTCAAAGTGTTATTAGTTTAAAATTGTAATGGGATACATTTACTGAATTTATATATTATGCTCTTGTGTGAATGATGTTAAATTTTATCATTTATTTTATTGTATAATTATCCGTTAAATTCTATAAATAAGAGTCCAATCAAGACACACAAAAAATACACTTTAGTAATTAATTTTTAATATAACCTACTTAATAAAAATAATTCAAACAAGATATTTTTGTCATTTTATATATTTTCACAATTTCAATTTATATAAAAATAGTTTTACCTAAAATTCAAAATTTATATACGGTGATGATCAAATTTTAGTTACTATATTATAATTTTTTATTTTTGTACAAATAGTACATAAATAAATAGTTAGTTAATTTTGATAATTTTAAATTGATAATGTCTCTCTTTTAAAAAAAATTGATAATATAGCATTAAAGGACAAGACAGCAACTTTATCTCTTATTACGTGGGTGAAGGAAAGTGCAAGCTGTTTTTCTACTGTGCTCTTCAAACAAACAACTTCATCTACAAAATTCTCCCTTTCATTTCATCCATCATTATATTTTATTACAAATCTTATTGGTTAAAATGATGAAAACAACAATGTTCTATTAAAATACAATAGTATAGATGAACCGCTTTCAATAAGAATAGATCCTAAGAATAACAATATAGATTTTCCCACCTTAGCAAGTCCCATAATCACAGTCATTGTACCAAGTTATTTTTATATAATTTGTTTTACATCAAGTTACATCAAGTTACATCAATCAACTTTATGCCTAAATTCACCGTGCTTAGTACTCAAAGAGAATGAGAGAAGGAGAAAGCGGGGGCGAGCAGTTGAGGGTGAAACACGGTGAGGAAGATGGCCATGCCATTGGAAGAGATAAGGGGGAGAGCGTGGGTGGGTGTGTATCCGGTGTTAAGGAGGGTTCTTCTCGAGAGGGGTTAGGAAAGCCATCCAAAGTCTCTTTTAGAAATAAAGTCATTGGTGCAGAAAAGTCCAAGGCCTTTGCATTAGTAGGATCTTTATCTGGGGATGGTATCGCGACGGTGACAGGTAAGCAGGGTGATTCTCTTCCACCAAGTGTCAGTTTTACCAAGGAGGCAAAGAGCTGTCTAGCTGAACCTTATAAGGAAGCCATCGTGATCAAGGTGCTGGATAAGTATTATGGCTGCACGGCTCTCATGCATAAGCTCCGGATAGTATGGCGCATCAAAGGAGGGTTTGATTTGTTGGATGTGGGATTTGGATATTTTTTGGTTAAATTTGATATTGCTGGGGATCGTGAGAAAGTCATTCTTGGTGGCCCGTGGTTGATAGACGGTCACTATGTTGCAGTAAAGCCATGGGATGTGGATTTTAGGCCATGCAAAAAATCCTTTGGATCAACGCTAGTATGGATTCGAGTCTCGGGACTTCCAATTTGGTGCTACCAGGAACAAGCAATGTTGCGAATTGCTTCTGCAATTGGGATTCCGGTGAAAGTAGATTTGGCTACTAAGCTTGCAGAAAGAGGAAAATATGCCCGAGCTTGTGTTCAAATTAATCTTGAGTTGCCTGTAATCAAACATATTATAGTGGAGGGTGTGACTTATGAAGTGGAGTACGAGAGTTTACAGTTGATTTGTGCTACTTGTGCACGATATGGGCATGATAAATCGTTGTGCATGGAGAAGGAGTCGGTGAAAGTTACTAAGCTTGCAGAAAGAGGAAAATATGCCCGAGCTTGTGTTCAAATTAATCTTGAGTTGCCTGTAATCAAACATATTAAACATATTAT
>NC_029787.2:10197393-10201519 GCF_000816755.2 Arachis ipaensis
TTTGATAATTTAATTTGGAGGTATAGTGGTATTTATGGTAGTCCTCAATTTAATAAAAGGGTTCTCCTTTGGGATTATCTTGTTGCACAATCCATGGTTTTTCAAGGACCTTGGATTGTTCTTGGTGATTTTAATGAAGTCAAATTTTCTCATGAATCTAAGGGCTGTCAATTTTCCCATCAAAGAGCAGACATGTTTGCTACTTCATTAGGGGATAGTGGTTTGTTTGATCTGAAGACTATCGGGAGGCAGTTTTCTTGGTACAGGAGGGTGAAAAATTATGTTGACGTGGCAAAAAAGCTTGATCGAGTCTGTATAAATAGTAGTTGGTTATCTATTTTTCCAGAGGCTTATGCAGAAGTTTTAAATAGGCTTCAGTCTGATCATTGCCCTATTCTTCCATCAAAGAGCAGACATGTTTGCTACTTCATTAGGGGATAGTGGTTTGTTTGATCTGAAGACTATCGGGAGGCAGTTTTCTTGGTACAGGAGGGTGAAAAATTATGTTGACGTGGCAAAAAAGCTTGATCGAGTCTGTATAAATAGTAGTTGGTTATCTATTTTTCCAGAGGCTTATGCAGAAGTTTTAAATAGGCTTCAGTCTGATCATTGCCCTATTCTGGTGCGTTGTAAAGGTCGTCCTCAGCCTAAAGGGAATCGACCTTTCCGATTTGTTGCTGCTTGGGCTACTCATCCTGGGTATAAAGATATTGTGAACCAGTCATGGTGGTCTGGTAATAGAGGAATTCATGGCAAGCTTTCAAAAGTACAGAAGAATTCACTAGAGTTTAACTCGAAGGTATTTGGTAACATTTTTGTTAAGAAATGTGAATTAGAGCAGCAGATTAATTATTTACAAAAGCGTTTGGAAGTGGTGGATAGTATTTATTTGCGTCAGAAAGAGCAACAGTTGCTTGATGATTATAATAATACTCTAGTGCAAGAAGAGCTCCTATGGTTCCAAAAGTCCAGAGAGCAATGGGTAAGGTTCGGGGATAGGAATACAAGATTCTTTCATATTCAAACTCTTGCGCGAAGGAAGCATAATAAGATTCATGGCCTTTTTCTCAAGGAGGAAAAGCATAAGTTTTTGGCTTGGTTGTGTCTTAAGGAGGCTCTTCCTACTGCAAGTTTTCGCTTTAGAAGAGGGATGTCGTCATCGGATAGGTGTCCAAGATGTCTTTCTAGCCAGGAATCGGTTATACATTGTATTCGGGATTGTCCAAAAGCTCAGCTTGTCTGGCAAAGTTTGGACATTCCTTGTCATCCTTTGGATTTGAAGAACTGGTTCTTGTATCATAGCAGAGAGCACCCGTTCAAGTTCTTTTCGGGACTTTGGTGGATATGGCGAGCAAGGAATAATGACATCTTTAATCCCCATGAAACTTGGCCTCTGGAAAAAGTCATTTGTCTGGCATTAACTTCAGAAAAGGAGCTTAGAAATATTTTTGAATTACAACGTATGTCCCTTCCATCTACTCTAAATGGTTTTTGGAATCCCACATCCATTGGTACTTTTAAGATTAACTGTGATGCTAGTTATTTTGGTTCGGGTGATAGTGTTGGTTTTGCTTGTGTTAATAGAGATTGTAATGGGAGCTGGCAAAGGGGGTGTTTGGGAATGATTGAGAGTAATAGTATTCTTCAAGGAGAATTAACTATTTTTTATTGTACAAAACTTCTTGCCTCTATTCATGTTCATAAAAATTTTCAATAAACATAATCTCATACAGAAGTTATAAAAAACTCTCAAATTTACAAGTTTAGGTTTAAAATCGATGAAATTTATGATTCTATGAATAAACTTTTACAAGTTTGAGTTTTATTATTAAAGTTTATGTATAAAACATGTATAATTTGGTCCATAATTAGTAGAAAAATTAACTAATATTAAAAATAATTTAAATAATAGTTAAAAGAGAACCTTAGCAAGTCCCATAATCACAGTTATTGTACCAAGTTACTTTTATATAATTTGTTTTACATCAAGTTACATCAATTAACTTTATGCCTAATAATTCAATACTTTTTTGTATTTACTTTTATAGTACTATAAAATACACAAATAATTATAATAATATTAGATAAAATTATAACTTATGTTTTAGTTTTTGGAACCTTTACTTTTAAATTGATTCAAGTTAAGGTAGTTATTCAATGTTATTTTATTTTATTTTAATATTTATATTTTAATCCTATTCAATAAAAAATACAATTATTTGTACTTATTAAAATAGTTGATAATATAAATATAAAAGATTTTAATTTTTGAAACATAAATTAGTAAAAATAACTTTAGAGATTATACAAATAACTATTTTTTATTGTACAAAACTTCTTGCCTCTATTCATGTTCATAAAAATTTTCAATAAACATAATCTCATACAGAAGTTATAAAAAACTCTCGAATTTACAAGTTTAAGTTTAAAATCGATGAAATTTATGATTCTATGAATAAATTTTTACAAGTTTGAGTTTTATTATTAAAGTTTATGTATAAAACATGTATAATTTGGTCCATAATTAGTAGAGAAATTAACTAATATTAAAAATAATTTAAATAATAGTTAAAAGAGAATTATAATGAATTATAAGAAATGAAATTTAAGTTTCTTTCTTAAATTATCTTTTCAATTTTATTTTTTCAAATTACACATTCATATTCACATGTATTTTATCTTTAGTTTACACACACGTTCATTTTTTCTTTCATTTTTTCTGGCACTGCTACTGTTACAATTATCTTCTCCTTATTCTTATATATTTTGGATATTTTTTTTTAGGTTTTGAATATATTTTTTAATAATGTTAAATTTTTTTTTTAGTGTTGGATGTTCTTATTTAAATAATTTTAAATGTCTCGATTTATTAGATTTTGATTTTTTTTAAATGATTTTAGTTATCTCTTTTTTTTTTAGATTTTGGAGTTTATTTTTATTGAATTTTGTGGTTTAATTAGTATCCACTAATTTCAATTTGATTAAGTAATATGATTAGTGTCAATTTTTTTTTTCTTCTATCTATTTGCAGTCAGAAAGCGTGAAATGAAGGTAGTTCATAGATTGGTATAATTAAAAACATCCTTTAATTAGATATACGTAGTAATATAGGTTGCCTTCATTTCAATGCATGTTTGTCTCTTTCTTTTTTCACACCAATTATAATATGTTAAAAAATATAAGTCTTATTGATTATGATAAAAATATTTTTTAAAAATATTAATTATAATAAATGTTAAATAAGATAAATTCTTATCGGTTTTGTTTTTCTTACTAGTATTACCGATTTAATAAATGTCGTTCATAATAAGAGAGTTGAGCTACTTAACAAATTAATTTAAGACTATAAATAGTATAAATAAGTTTAGATTATTTATTAGAAAGTGATCGCTACTTTTATAAAATAATTCGCTGGAAATTAACAACACGATATAATTTTATTTCTATAATTGATAGAGCTCTACTATCCTATAACTATCATATAGATATTCAAAAAAGTTCATAATAAAAAGATGGATCATAATCATCGCAACATCAAATATCTACCAAATATCCAAATTGGTGTACCTAGAAACTGAAATAGTGGCAATTATTAATTATAACGAGAAAACATATTATAGATTAATCTTCATTTTTTATTTAACTTGACTCTTGAAAATAAAAAATTTCGTATATTATTTCTTATATAGCTAATTGATAAATAAACGAACTCTCTCTCTCTATATGCATGAATTAATTCTTGTAAGATAATCTATTTATTCTACCTAACTACTTTAATTTTAGTATTTATTTAGTTTTTCATAAGAGTAATTAATCAACAATTTAATTGTTTTCGATGATTTAAAATCTAGTGTTGTTATTGCTAACTGTTGACATATAATAAAGAACCAGCATATTTAATGTATAGGCATTTTAAATTGAAATGACTTTTATTCTATGATAAGAATTCTAAAGTCTAAAATTATTGTCATTAATTAAATTTTGGTACTAGTAAAGTGAAATTCAAAATTATTTTATATAAGATAAATGATAAAAATAAAATGAAAATTTTATATTTATTTGATAATAAATTAAATATAAGATAGAATAAATTATGAAACATTCAATTTATTATCATTTTTCTTCA
>NC_029787.2:10201567-10202171 GCF_000816755.2 Arachis ipaensis
GATAAAAAAAAATATAATTGTAAAAAATTAATTAAAACAATGAAAAAAAATAAAAAAGTAGTTATGTCTTTTAGTAATGTTTAATTAAGTATTTCAAAATATAATATATCGGCTTATATATCACTTACTTAAATAAAATTATGTCTCTTTTGTCCTTATCTGAATATCCGTATTTATAAACAAAAGTGAATATCTGTGCTTATAAACAAAAGCACTTTTATTTAAAAGATAAAGTGTTTACCGTTTTAATTAATTTTTTACTATATTTTATGTGGAAAGATGAGAGTAAAATAATAAGCTTTTTTCACTTATGAATAGTACGAGAAAGTATAATTAACCCATTAAACACTGTGTACTAAACAAGTGACGAAATGCATTTATTAGTGACCATTAAAGTCGGTTGAAAGTTAGCTGTATGGTTGAATATTCATAACACATTCAATGAAAGGTAATGCCATTTGCTTTGGGAGGAAACTGCTACACATGTACTTTAACAATGTCTTTTTCTTTCTTTGTATAATATGTAGTCAGAAACAGGATCTGTTTATACACCGTAATAATAAAATAATGTATGATATTGATTTTTTCTTTTTTTTTTTTTTTA
>NC_029787.2:10203453-10214534 GCF_000816755.2 Arachis ipaensis
AATATTATTTATATGTATCATATTTACATGGCCCTTAGATAAAGTAAAGTAACCATATATATATCTCCTACTGTATAATTTTGTTTCCAAATTTGCCACCATAATTGTTCTATATGTAAAGCTAGGACATAATATATTTGGTAAAAAATTGACCGCTTAAGCACAATAAAATAAACAACGAATTGATAATACACACGTGATAGTGATGAATAATAATGCATGCAAGTGCAACTATTGAATTGGGTCTCTACATTTGATCTGTCATCAACATGTAGATTTGATACTTTATACCCACCAAAAATAGACAACATAACGTGAGAAATCGTACGGAACAATGCTGAATCATGTGTGTCATGGTGTACACATGAACCAAGTACGCTATTCTACACGGTACAGTAAAGAATAATCAGTTTAAACCGTTGGATTGAATATTTACTGTGCTTTAGGAACGTTGATCGTGAAATGGCGGCGCATGCATCGTTGACGACCGATCAAAATATATAAATTACATAAGCTTTGTCACTTGCTATAACAATCAAGTTAGAATTTTATTTTTATTATTTTAATTATTAGAAGTAATTTAATCATTTTATTTATTTTTATTTTAAATTAAATAAAATACTAAAATATAATATCATTTTATATATCTTATACTAAATATAATACAAAAATTTAATTAAATTTTTAAGTTTCAGTTCCTGTCTTTCAATTTCAACATTTCTTTAGGTTTTAAATGAATGAGTGGTGACTATTTAGAACTATGCAAATGCAATCCAGAGAGTGAGAGAAAGTCCTATGAGTCATAATTACTAATTATACAAATATAAAAGGTATCAGAGAACCAGATGAAAAGAAGAACGAAGTAGAAGAAGATGTTAGAGTGTTGCGAGAGTCATAGAGAATTCCAAAATTTGAGAGAGAGAGAGTTCTAGAAATTACGGTTACAGAAGTGAAGCCTAAACTGAGCTGTGATCTGCTATTTATACATAGTGAGGGCTGTAACAAACTGATGCCAGCTCACTATATTCCTAGCTACATTCCTAACTGATTTACAGCTCAGATAACAAAATTCAGATAACAGAATTAGTGCCAAGCCACTAACTACTAACTCCCTATACGCTACTCCTAACATCCTCCCTTAACCTGAGGGGTGCTGCTTCCCTGGTATAGTCTCATTGAAATCCTCCCTTGAACTTACAGGAGGTCTTGGTGTGTCTGTGGCAACCCGAAGCTTTGGCCTGAGACTGTGGAAAGCTGCCTGCGACAGTGGCTTAGTCAGTATATCCGCAAGCTGGTCTTGTGAGGGTATGTGAACTACATGAGCTAGTTGCTGCACTACTCTGTTTCGTACAAAGTGAAGATCTATCTCAAAATGTTTTGATCGACTGTGGAGAACTGGATTTCGGGTCATCAGTACTGTGCTTTGGTTGTCACAGAACATTGTGGGTGCTGGGCCAGGTGGTAAGCGCATCTCTAATAGTAACTTTTGCAGCCAAATTGTGTCTATCATAGCATCAGCTAATGCCTGAAATTCAGCCTCTGTGCTGGACCTTGAGACTGTTCGCTGCTTCCTACTTGATCAGGTAACTAAATTCGTGCCAAGGAAAACACAGTATCCTGATACCGACTTGCGATCATCAGTGTCTGTGGCCCAGTCAGAATCACTGAAAGCCATGATTCTTAAGGTGTCGCTCTTGTGGATCTGTAACCTAGGTCAATTGTCCCGGCCAGGTAGCGAAGAATCCGCTTAACTGCTTTTCAGTGCATATCTGATGGAGCATGCATGTATTGGGACACCTTGCTGACAGAATAAGCAATCTCAGGTCTGGTAATGGTAGCATACTGAAGCCCCCCTACCACAGATCTGTATAATGAGGGATTTTCGAAGGGAGATCCCATGCTTGCTGTGAGCTTGGGATTGCTGAGCATAGGAGTCGGCACTGGTTTGGCATCTGGCATGTTGGCTCTTCCTAGAAGCTCTTTGATGTATTTGGACTATTTGAGAAGAAGGGAATCCGGCGAGTCCCTGACCACTTCAACCCCGAGAAAGAAGCTCATTTCTCCTAGATCTTTGAGGGTGAATACCGCATGCAGCTGTTGAATTAAGCTTTCAATTTCAGTGGCGCTGGTGCCCGTGACGAGAATGTCATCTACATAGGCCAGGAGATAAGTGGTGGACATCGAGCAGGAACGCACAAAGAGACATGGATCCGAGGTTGTACTGGTGAACCCAAAGTTGAATAAGGTGCTGCTGAGCTTGAGGTACCAGGCTCGTGGGGCTTGTTTCAGCCCATAGAGTGCCTTCTCTAGTTTACATACCACACTAGACCCGTGCTCATAGCCTTCTGGCTGCGCCATATAGACCGTCTCATGCAAGTCCCCATTGAGGAACACATTGTTAAAGTCAAACTGTCGGACCTTCCAGCCCTTTGTCATGGCAACTGCGAGAACTGTCCTTATGGTAGCAGGTTTAGCTACTCGGCTGAACACCTGATCATAGTCCAATCCTTCTCTCTGATGAAAATCCTTTGCAACCAACCTGGCCTTGTACTTTTGCACCTTTCCATCAGCCTGCCGTTTGACCCGAAACACCCATTTGCACCCAATTGTTTTTATGTCAGCAGTCTCAGGGACCAATCGCCAGGTATTATTCTTCATCAACGCACCAAATTCCTCATCCATAGCAGCCTTCCAGTGTGGTGAGGATAGTGCTTGAGCAACCGTGGCAGGTTCAGTCTCAGTGAGGTCCAGTAAAGAACCCTGGAGTTGAAGATGATACACTTTTGGCTTGAAGATACCTGCGCGTGACCTAGTGATCATGAGGTGCGTCCGAGTGGGTGCTGACTGATCATTTGTCTCAGTTAACCCTGCATCAGAACAAGAGGGAAACACAGCAGTAGAAGAGCAAATATCTGTATTATTAGATAATGAACAAGAATCAACATCAGTAGTATTGGTTGTGTGCTCTAAGGTGGGAGAGTTGGAAGGGGGAGTTGGTGAGGGTGCACTAGCTGCTGGGTTGGAACAGGGTGGGTGTGAAGGAAGGGGAATGGTGCTGGGTTGAGGCTGCTGCGCTGTGAGCTGAAGGGCAGGGGCTGTTGGGTGTGGAGCAGGTCTAAAGAACTGGGTCGATGTGGTGTGGGGCTGATGTGGTACAGCACAGGTAGGGATTTGGTCATTGGTAAAGTTTGAAAATAGGACAGGGAAGGGGAATTCAGTCTCATCAAATATCACATGTCTAGAGATCAGGATTTTACCGGCTTGGGTTAGACACTTGTATCCTTTGTGGAAGGGTGAGTAGCCAAGGAATAGGCACTTTGAGGTCTTAAAGGCAAACTTGTGGGGCTGATAGTGTCTTAGCTGGGGATAGCAGGAGCAGCCAAAGGTCTTAAGAGCTGTATAGTCAGGTAGTTGCTTGTTTATAAGCTCATATGGTGATTTTTGGTGAGTAACAGGTGAGGGCAGTCGGTTTATGATGTGAGTGGCTGTAAGAAAGGCTTCATCCCAAAATTTTAGCGGCATTGAGGCTTGGGATAGGAGAGTGAGACCCATCTCTGTTATATGTCTATGTTTCCGTTCAGCGCTCCCGTTTTGCTCATGAGTATAGGGACAACTCATTCTATGTGCAATACCATGTTGCATTAGTGTCTTTGTGAAGGCATGAGAGGTGTACTCCTTTCCATTATCTGTCTGTAGTGTTTTGATTTTACAACCTGTTTTATTTTCAAAGAGCAATTTATATTGCAAAATGCTTGATGTGCTTGAGCCTTGTTATGCAAAAGATAAATGCATGAGTACTTTGTTGCTGCATCAATGAAAACAATATAATATCTGTATCCTGAACTGCCGATCATGGGGATGGTCCCCAAATATCTGAGAATACTAGTTCTAGAGGCTGAGAGTAAGTTGTTGTTGAATCAGAAAAAGGTAAATTGTGGTGTTTTCCATGATAGCATGCACTACAGAGATTTTTTATGATTGAAAGAGGACCATTTTTATTGAATTCATTACTAGCAATATTACACAATTTCATTACTTTGTGTACAATGTGTGTGGCTGGATGTCCTAACTTTCTATGTCAAACATAAAAAAATTCAGACACTGGTTTTACTCTAGAAGTACCCTCAACTGGTCCTAAGTTGCTTGCAGGCTTTTCAGTCATAATATTCACATTAGTTGGACAGACTTCAGTGGTGTAAGTAGCATGAGTCTTGTCAGCAGAAACAGCATCAGTTTTCATGAATTTTTTCATTCCTGATTCTGACTCTGAAGTAGAGTTGTGTATGGTGTTGTAGTTGGTAGAGGCTAAATGATTGAGTTTATGTGCAGTAGGCTTATTGATGTGGTTCGTGGTACTAGGTTTTGGTGTAGGATTATTTTGAGTGGCTTTGGCCATGACTCCAATATCATCAGATTGATATAACCCTTGCCTAAGAGAGCCTTTGAGAAGCGTCTCCCTAGTCTCCTGGGATTTCACAAAGCAGTCAAATGGCCAGAATTCAAAGAAGACTTGGTTGTCAAAGGCAAATTTGGCTACACTAATGAGATTTTTGGAGATTGAAGGAACATGAAGTAGATTGAGCAGTTTAAAGTAGGAATGAGAATTTGAGGCTGAAATTAGAGCAGTTTTACCAATACTAGAGATGTTCATACCTTGGCCATTACCTGTGAATACTTGATTTGTGCCCTCATACTCTGAGCCTGTGATCAGATTGTTTCCATCGAAGGTCAGGTGGTGAGAAGCCCCCGTATCTAGGTACCAGGCCTTGTCTGTTAATGGAGTGGAAGGTGGTGCTACAGCTAGTAGTGCCGTAGCCTGCGGCGGTGGCTGGGGTTGATGAAATGCAGTTGAAGGAGGTGCCGGATGTGTGACTGTGGCTGCAGCATTTGGATTTTGATAGTTTTTATTGAAGCGATGATAGCACTCCCACATCGTGTGACCAGGCCGTCCACAGAGCTGGCACACCACTCTGTTATGTTGAAAACCAGATCTACCACCTCTATAGGACCCTCTACCTCTGAATCTTCCTCTGGATTGAAAGGGTTGACCTCTACCTTGATTGTAGCTATTGGTGTAGGATTGTGAGTTGTTGTATTGGCTGTTGTACGACATAGGTGACTGATCTTTATGCTGATAGTGTTGAGATCTTACTTGTGAGTGACTTTCTCCTCCTTGAGTTAGGTTGACCTGGATTGTGCCAAGTTCTATTTTCTTGAACCTCTCGACTAGTTCTTCTTGTCTTAGGAGTTGAGCTTCAACTTCGCTTTCAGTGACACTTTCAGCTCTAGCTGAGATCATCATGATAAACGTGCTATAGTCTTCGTTGAGTCCCTGAGTCATTGCATCCACAAATTCTTCATTGGAAAGTGGTGATCCTAGGGTAGAGAGAGCGTTTGTGATTTTCTTGAGTCTAGACATATATTCGGTTGCAGATCCTTGTAGTTTCACTGTTTTGAGTTGTGCCTTTAGTTGTTTCACCTTCGACTTCAACCTTTTTGCAAAATACTCCTCTAGGTTATTCCAGATTTCACACGCATACTCACAGTTTGTTACCTGACTCAAAAAGGTTGGATCAATCGATGCAAAGAACCACAAAATCAGAAATTGATCGTCTTGCTCCCATTCCAGAAATTCTTGCGTTTCATTATCTGCAATTCTGTCTTCTTCAGAGGCGTATCGGCATGGAATTTTCTTCTGGTTCAGGTGAACCTTGAGACCTTTGGATTTGATGAACGCAAGGGCTTGGCGCTTCCATGGAGCGAAATTATTCTCATCTAGCTTCAAGGCTACAGTGTTGATAGATGTGCGAACTGCGTTGTTTGTTGTTGTTGCGGAGGCTGCTGCGGAAGTGACGGTGACACTGGTGTCAGCCATGGATCAGAACCGGATGCTCTGATACCATGAAAGGTATCAGAGAACTAGATGAAAAGAAGAACGAAGTAGAAGAAGATGTTAGAGTGTTGTGAGAGTCATAGAGAATTCCAGAATTTGAGAGAGAGAGAGTTCTAGAAATTACGGTTACAGAAGTGAAGCCTAAACTGAGCTGTGATCTGCTATTTATACATAGTGAGGGTTGTAACAAACTGATGCCAGCTCACCATATTCCTAGCTACATTCCTAACTGATTTACAGTTCAGATAACAGAATTCAAATAACAGAATTGGTGCCAAGCTACTAACTACTAACTGCCTATACGCTACTCCTAACAAAGTAATATGACCAAAGGCACACACTCGCATTTAATGGTAGATATGGCTCAAAAAGCCATGATTGATGTTTTAATGTCTAAAACCCGACAAATATTATTCTTAGAGTAAAAGTTTATTCCTTTTTTATTTAAATGAGTAATATAATATTTTATTCATATTCCTAAGCTATTTATAATTTGAAAATAAGAAGCAAATACTTTTCTTTTTCTACTCTGATTTTTAGTCCCATTTCAATAGTGTTAGTATCTATGTCAATCTATATTTAAAAAAATAAAAATAAATAAAAATTTATTCTAAGTTTATTATATATTTAATTTTTTTCACATACATTAATAAAAATCAAGGTGGCATAGTGGAAAGAGGAGGTGTCATAGTCCAGTTCTGATAACTATATAAGCATACCACCTCCCTCCTCTCCATACATTCACAGCGCTCTTCATACATTCACAGCCCTCACTACCTCCCTCCTCTCCATACATTTACAGCGCTAACCACCTCCCTCCTTTCATAATAAAGAATTGCAAGTGTTTGCCATTTTTTCCTTTTGCCAAAAAGGTAATACGCACCTACTAAGCCACATCTCTAATTATCTCCCAACTCCTTTTATTACTAATTTTTCTTGTAACTGTTTCTTCACTTAACTAATTTCAAATTTGTATGATTAGATAGCAGCAGAGTTCGTTGGCACATTTATGCTGATGTTCGCCGGAACAGCGGCGGCAATAACGAACAAGAAGACCAATGGATTGAAAAGTCTATTGGGCTGCGCTGTCGTCACCGGCCTTTGGGTGACGGTGATCATCCTGTGCACCGGACACATATCCGGTGCTCATCTGAACCCCGCTGTCACCATAGCATTTGCTGCCTTAAAGCACTTCCCTTGGAAGAAGGTAAGAACTCAGTGATCTATCTATATATGGAATGCATGTGAATGTTATATGGCATGCATGCAGGTGCCAATGTATATTGGAGCACAGATATTGGCATCAGTGTGTGTGCCGCATTTGCACTGAAGGGAGTGTATCATCGATTCATGGGGGGTGGAGTGACGGTTTCTTCAGGAGAATATGGCCAAGCTTTTGCTTTACAATTCATCATCATCTTCAATCTCATGTTTGTTGTCACTGCTTTCGCCACTGACACTATATGTTATATTATGTTTATAATATTTAATGTGCTAATTGCCAATAATTTCTTGCTTAATTAAGTAATAATATTAATGAAGTTGTTCATGGTGATAAATGTTGGACAGTTCGCGAGAATGGCGGTGGGAGCCACTGTAACGTTCAACATCCTCATAGCTGGGTATGTCTTTCTATTAAAGTAAATTTGTTCTTTAAGATGGACTTGACTAAATTCTTTATAAGGGGCTATATAATTTTCATGTCTCAATATATATGGTTCCCATTATCAATAATAATAATAATAATAATAATAATAATAATAATAAAGGTACGTTGAGATAAGAAGGAAAAATATGTCTTTATAAGTACTGAAAATGAAAGACATGCTCTTTCTATTATTCATTCCTTCACGTTATGGATATTCTCACCATATGATCTTGGTTTAGAAGAATTTTTGTTGGATTGATTAATTATTACGTGTATATATATATGTCCTACTAGACCAATTTGTAATCACAAATAATTGCACAAATGTAATAAATAAATAAAAAGATAGACTAAGAAAAATACTAAATACTTATGGTCATGGTTCTATGTATTGTTTTTTTAAACTAATTAATAAGGTGATATTATTTAATTATTCTTTTTAAATCTTGATATATATAATTCTCTTAAAAAATAATACATGTTGATTGTTAAGAAAATGTTTAAGTCAAAATAATATTTATTATACAAAAAAAAGTTATGCACGTAGTAATTAAGATTGATGAAAATCTAATTTTTAATAAAATACTATATCTATACACACAAAAACGTAAAAAAATTTCATTATCTAAATAGTTAAACATAAATTAATTATTATAACAATATTATTAATTACAGGCCAGCATAAGGGGGATCAATGAACCCAGTAAGAATATTAGGTCTAGCAATTGCAGCAAACAATTACAAAGCAATTTGAATTTATTTGACAGCTCAAATTCTTGGTGCACTTGGTGGTGCCGGTACTTATTGTGTTATAAAGTTTCCTAATGATGATGAAAACTCTGAACTCTAAGCTCTTTCAAGTTCTATTACATTATATTACTTGAACTGCTTTTTTTTTTTCGTTTTTTTCGTTATATATATATGAATCAATAAAGCCTCAATCTTGAAGTTAACTGAAGAGTCCCTTTTTTGACCTCCAAGTATGTGATTGTTCTCATCCTTCTCATCCTTGGAAGATGCAACCATTGTACAAAGCAAAACCCTGTTGGTAGGACACAACAGAAGTTACAATCAAAGAATATATGCCAAATCCAACCATCAGAAGCAAACTAAAAGTCCAATCACCTCTTATAATATAAACCTCAGATTACATGCACTGGTGTGCTTATGAGTGAGTGACAAAAAAGAAAAAAATGGGGTGGTTCTACACAAAGAAGAAAAAGCACAAGAGTGTAGAATGGAAGCAGGAAGGCACTGTTTCTTTTTCTCCAACTCTCCATTTGCTCATGCTACTTGGCATTGTCATTAGCTTGTTATGGCTTTCCCATTTCAGGGATTTCATTTTCAACCAGTAGAATAACAAGCTGCAATGTCTCCTTTGAATGCAGCCATTTTGCACATGATGTTGCTTTTGTTGATTTATTATCGTAAATGGTTTGAAGTTTGAACCACTCACTCTTGACCCCAGAAAATTCTTATGTTACTATACTACACAAACTAGAATTCTAGCTTTGGATTCAACTTTTGTTGGGAATTTTCTCTTGTTTACATGCAGTTTTCATATATGCTACTGAGTTAATTTATTCCATGAACTTGTGGAAGGTTGGAAAATGAACTCCATGTAAAAGAACATTGTTTGTATGAAGGGAGGTTTAACTACCTAACAAGTCAATGCTTTGTTCTTGCTTTTTGTTCCTGTAATCTTGTTGGATCAATAAGTTCAAGTGAGAAGTTTTGCAAATTCATAGAATGACTGAAGTAAGTCTCACTCTATGATCTCAGATTATTTTATTGCATCCTTTTATCACTTTAAAGTTTTTTCAACTTAAAAGAAGTAAACCCATGTTACTATGTTAGGAAGGACAAACAATATGAATATTTTGGGAATTGAAAACTCTAATTTTCTTTATCACCAATCACTCAGTGTTCTTCATAATAATTTCCAATAACTTCAGACTGAACTAGTGAAGAATATACATACAAAAGCACCTTCTACACTATTCATATAACAAAACAATATACAATCTCCTAAAATAACAAGCATCTAAAGTAGGAGTTCCAAATCAAACTAACCAACCAACCAAGATAGTTGGTTCAAGTAATATATGTATGCTTGATTCCCCTTGAATTGTCTTTAAGTGGTTTGGACTTAAAATCAAACAAACCAGTTATCACGAAAGATGGATTGATATTGCATCAATATAAGCAACACAACAATCAAGGCAGCCACACCCCATGGCGAGCTCCCCTCCGAGGATCCCTGGGTGGTTCTCCGGCGTCTGTCCCAACCGGAGAACCACTCAGTGTTTTCCATTGATGACAACCAACGAACTATGAGTATAAGCACAACTGGAGTGGCAAATAGTAACCACCCCAATTGCACTTGAGCACTTTCAACTACTTCTTCATATGAAAAGTACCATGAAACTCCAAGGAAGATTAGGATCAGTGCTAGGATCATCAGAACAGGATATGGCAGGGGACTCAGAGTGAACCCATCAAAAACAGAGGATCCTCTGTTTCTATCACCATAAGCCATTGAAATTTTTATGACCCTTTTGAGTATATTACAATTCAGAACTTGAAAAAGTTAACAGCTTGCAAAATCTGCATCAAATATTAGAGGATGTTAGCAGTTGATGGCACTTATTTATTTATTTAACATCTTTTACCAGCAGAAGAACCAAATATATGAGTTTTGTGATTTGGTAGGTTACTTACTTTTTGAGCTGAATTTGTGCTCTATGATACTCCAATCTTCACTGTCTGATCTTTGGAGCCAGAAATGCTATTTGTGTTTGTCTTTAGCAGAAAACTTAGTTGGTACTTCATATAAATATTAGGAAGGAAATTAGTATTCTAAATAAAGTTATTAACTTTTGTTGTACAAATAATATTACTCCTAAGTTCTTAGGAGTATGGAACTAAATGATTATTTTATTCAATACATGGGAGATTGTAAAGAGGTACAGCATGCAAAACAACGGTGATAAGGTTGATGTGGGTATGGTACTAACCATATATTAAATAAATCAGTGTTACTGATTTATTGAATTGATTTTGACTTGGTCGGTTTGAAATTTGAATATCAATGTTTTTAATTATGAGAGTTGCCCCTGCCTCTAGCTGAAATGAAGACACGTTTCAAGTCACATGAAATTGACATGGACAAAAATGACAATAGCATGTATTAAGAGGTTAGTTGAATAGTTCACTTGGTTAAGATATTTACTTTTTTGTGGGGGTCACAGCATCCCATGAAATCATCACTTTCTTTTTTCCTTCCCTCTTTTTCTTTAGTGGAGATCCCTTCTATGCCACGTTAATTTTTTATAGTATTAATAAGAAAGTAAAGAAAAGAAAGGTGGGATAAATTAAGCAGTTACATTGATTTCAGAAGTTCAACCTGTTTAAATCACTCTTAATTTTTCACTACCCAAGGTGACTTTACTTATTAACTTTTTAAAACCAAAATTTAAAAAATCGAACCGAACCGATAAAATTAAATATTCAAAATTTAAAAAATTGGTAAAATAACAT
>NC_029787.2:10214726-10228306 GCF_000816755.2 Arachis ipaensis
TTTTTAAATCAGTTAACAGTTAAAAATTAAATTAGTTCGACTAATTTATCAATTCTTATCAATCTTTTCAATTTTTAGTCGATTTGAAAACAACCACTCTTTATCTGAATTAGATCAATTTAGTAAATCTTATTAAACCGACTAGTTCGATCCGATTCTCAGAATCATGTTTAAAACATGATAAAACAGCACTAGAACAATGTTACTTTCTTCTTTGACCTAATTTTGATCTCTGTCAAATGTCTTCAGTTAAATGCTTATATGGCTCTAGAATGACTCAAATGGCTACAACAGAAGATAATGGAGCTAGTGTGGGGACAAATGAGCCACTTGTTAGATTATAAGTCATGTTAACTCTTATGAACCAATGCTTTTCTCCTTTTCATCTTCATGTGCATGTCTACACAAAATATAACAACACTAAAGATGTGCTATCCTCATCACATTAACCTTCCAACATTTTGAAACAAGACAGCACACCATTTTGATCACATGGCTCTCCACATCAACCTCTTTGTGTTGCTCTCACTGTTGCAATTTTGTTATGATTGACTCTACATAAAAATATCTGAGATCATATGGAGAACTTCACTCCCTTCAAATTATTGCATGATCTCCATAACTCTTTCAACTCATCAAATCATCACTACCAAAATGCTAAATGAATCAAGAAAGTTCAATCTTGTAAAATAGAATCATTTATATTAGTATACTACAATGTTACTTGACCCAATACCATATAACAATTAACAACACAATAAATAAGGAAAATTTTACAGTTGCTATATTATCTGTGGTGAATGGTGATAGATAACATTGAACTTTTGTTCTTAGTTTTTCCTATGAAGCAATGAAACATTCTCATAAATGACACACTGTGCAATATCTTATACAGTGCCATGGAACATAGAACCACAAGAACACATCATCTTCTGATCTTGATTCATACCCTCACCAAGCTGCAAGTTCTTGTATAAACACTAATAGTAACAGTAGCAGGGATGCTTACATCCACAGTAGTAATGTGGCTTGGCATAAACCTTCCTCCTAGGAGTTCCCATTAGTGACACCAAAATTAGGATCAGTACTGCAAGTATTGCTGCGACGACCGGTGACCAATTTATTGGTTCTACAACAACCACCTCTGGTTCCCTTGTGAAGAGCCATGGTATGCACAGAAGAATCAAGGCCACCACCAACATCAGCACAACATTTGAGGTGTGAGAATCATAAGGCCTGGGTTTACAGTAATAGTAACCCATTAAGGGGCTTTGATGATCTGAGAAAATTGGAAAAGGTTTATGGAAGATAATAAGAGAATCACAATGATCAAGTCAACAAAGAACACTACACAATAGAAAGGAAAAGAGGCTCTGCCGACTGAGTTTTAATAGAACAAATGGGAATCTCAACAACAAACTTATCATACACAAAAATTATTGCTCACCACACAACTTTATATATTGGGCTATTATCATATGCCTTGTAAATGACGATATTATCATCACTTAATGCACCAAACTGTGGGCTCAATTATGGCATGTGTCAACATCAAAAGAAAAAAAAAAGCATGGCATTTAAGATGTGTCTTAAAAGGGTCTAGAACTTGATACAATAAAATTTCAATTCACCGTTAAATAACATATAGAAATTTCAACACCATATTTTCCACCGTAATTTCAATTCATCATATCTTGCAGGCATTTGGAATGAATCAATTGTGTTTCACCCCACAACTAATCCATTTCCAACACTTGTTTTGAAGCATAGAAAAACAAGTGCAACTAAGAATAACTCATCTTGTATTTGACACTAACCCAAAGGTCATAAATCACTAACTACACACTCCACAGTCCGACCTTATCATTTATTTTTTGACTCATGATTGCTTATTTTTTTCGTTCCTTTTATGGTAGGTAAAATGTCTAATTTTCCTGTATACTTTATATTGGAATAGCAAGAAAATAATTCTAACTTTTGGGGTTCTTTGCTTTCAGTGAATTGACAAAATAAGCATCAAGACAAGTTTGGATATTAAAAGCCAAAGATATTTAGCTAGGTGTCCCCTACATATAATGTTACACGTAAGCTCCCTCTAAACAACAGAACAACAAAGAAGTACATATACAACCAAAGTAAGTCGATTTCAATACATTTAAATTGTTAATGCTTTCAGTAGAATGATTGCATAAGCACAGAATTTAGAGCATTTATTTTAAGGCTTTAAGCTACCTTCATACTAATAATAAAATGAGAAAAAACAAAGGCAAAAAAAATTGCAAGTATGACATATATAAATATATAATGGCCCATATACTAAAACAACTTTTACATTTGAATTGAAGTCAATGGTACAGTTCCTTTAGGTAATATTATAACAATGACAATGCAACTGTCTATAAAAGAATGGCCTATTGATTGGAAAAAAAGGCCTCTACTGTATGTTAGGTATTGAAGATCGGTTTTGCAACATGTTCAATTACACATAACTGTCATAGTAAGTAATCAATCTTAGTGGAAAGAGTTTCAACGTGGAACAACAGAATGAGCTGGCACAAAAATTTACCACCAAAGGAATTTCCCAAGTTAAACTTTTCCCTCATATTTGAAATTGAGTTTGTAATCATGTTGTAGACTTGCTAGGGTATTTCTGCAAGGTCCCTCTGCAAATGGGAAAAAGAAATTAGAATCCTTCTTTAATTCATATCCTCAAATTTGTTCGTTCTGGAGTACTTACCCCCAAAAATAGTATGAAGATATTGAAGATCATCAACTGAACAAATATCTATCAAAGCATAGATACCGGGTCTTAGAGCTTCATCAATTTCTCTGCAAATAATGATCCAATCACCCACATTAGCTAATGTAATGGTTATGAACAGTGGCTGCAGTCATGAAAATCAGCTCCTCAACCTACTAATTATCATCTCTTGATACTTTCTAACTGTTTTTATTTTGATATGGATGAAGTTTAACGTAAGTAAAAAAAAAAAAATAGAAAGGGGGAATTAGTTGTGATAGGAATTGTAATATTGCAAGTAGTAAATCTGATATTTTAAAAAAATGGACAAACGAATGAAAACTTCTATACAACCTTCTGATGCCACCTCTTTTTGGACCATAACCTGTGTAAACCCATATATAGTTGGATAAGAACAGAGAACATTGCCGGCCGAATATATCTTTTTGCTGTCTTATCTGCATCATGATTATAAAAACAAAATGGGTAAGCAAAAGGAGAATAACAAGTATAAAGTTTAAAATAATGGAAATAAACAAAATGTTATGTTAATGTCCAAAGTTTATTATTTCTATATTCCTTTCCTTCTGCAACCAAAAATAATATAATTTCATTCAAATTAGTAGTTTAGTTAGATTTCTCATATCATGATCAATGTGAAGCTACAAAGGAAATCAAACAATTTCAGAATCAGAAAAGACCACTAAATTCACAGTCATCTTCTTAATGAACTAGTTCAATGTATTGAAACACACGACATGTTAATTATTAAGCAGGCGACACTAATTTGATGCCACGCACCTCTTCAAATACCCTTCGCAGAAAACAAGCACATTTCACTCCCTCATCAATTTCCCATGAAAAGCAACCTTTGTTTACTGTTGATTCATTATCCACTACTGTCTCCAAACAATTAAGAAGAACAGCAACAGAAGCTTCAAGATGGGCAACACACTGCTTGCACTCACTGGAAAGATTATTAAATAAATGAATAAATAATCAGATGGATATGAGTGATTTCCATTGGAAAATTTGCCATCTCTATCCGTGTTCCACTTTGGTCACAGAATTAAAAATAAATAATGAGACATACCTCAGGCGATGCCTAATTGTGGTACACAATAGCTGACAACAGGCAACAAATAGGTGAATCGTAAACTGCCGATCTACATGAGAGAAGTTCACTCCCTCTACTTGCTGAGGAATTTGGTCTTCCAAAATCACTGAGGAATCTGGTTGACCGGAAGCTTTAGAAATTTTGAGCTGATTGAAATCCTGAAAGATTACACCTGGAATATGTAACAAGTGACCTACATGCCACACATCCATGGGAAATACAGCATGTTTCCTTGAAACTGTAACGAGCACTTCAACACACATAAGTATGGCTGGACCTGGATCCAGGTTGCTGGCAACTGTTCCAGATGTCGCATAAAAAATAAGCGGGCTCTTCAAATGCACAATAATGTTGAAAAGAGCAGGTACTAAGCCCTGACAGTGTCTTTTAATCAGCTTCAAGCCTTTCCGACCTTGAAAGGGGAAAAAATGTCAGACCATGATGATAATTATGCAAGCACAGAATATGCTGAATAGCAATAAATACAAAGTATAATCAGTGTCAATGTGATAAACCCAGTATTCGATACCTGAAGTTTTACTTTTACTGAAGGATAATTCAAAACACTAATTACAGAATGAAATTAAAATTTTACTTTGCCCTCACTGGATGTTTTTATTACCTGAAACAAATTCAAGAATCATATCAAAGAAATCAATTCCAGCTGCAACAAGTGACGAACATTTTCCACCATTTTTACTGGTTTCTAAGTCATAGATCATGGAACATTCTTCTCGTACTCCAACCAGAGCTCTCTCAATGTCCTGTATAGTAGATAAAAGATGCAACTCTGATGGGCTCATAATATATGATTTGAATGATGTGCGAAGCCTAGTTTTAAATTCATCCAAGTAAAAGCAGTACATTTCACTAGAAGAATATGCTTCAGATGATGCTTTATGAAGTGTCTTGGTGCTTGACTGTCTTTCATGAAACGTTAGCGTTGCCCTTTTTCCTTGCAGCAATATGGTCTTCCCAATTGCCCTCATAAGAATCTGTACCAATTTTGTACGAACATTTCTAGATGAGGTTGGTTCCATGAAGGAGAAAAAACTGGCTAATTCTCTCAGATAGCTCAGAACACCATCTAACAATAGAAAAGCCGATTCTTGTGGAACTTCGACCATCTCAGTAAATTCTAACAACAGGACTTGTGAAATTTCAATGAAAGTAGGTACAAAACTTGAAAGCAAAGAAGAATTGCCTTCCATCACATTTAGCCTCAAAAGAAATGAGGAGGCAATTAAAAGTTGCCTAAGTAAAAATGCTACTTCAGGATGACTACCTTTTAGAAAGCTTTGTAACAAAGGCTTATTCAAAACACTGGCAACATAGCTTTTACTTTCTGAGTTCAACATCTTTCCAATATCACTAACAATATTAGAGACATTATCAATTGCTGATGAAGTGGAACAAGTCGTGCCTTTAGATTCATCTTGTGTACCAGATAAGTTATCAGCCTTGGAAACTGAGCTTTCAAGTGAACAATGTTTTGTACCCAACAAAAATTTGTTGACTGGTTTCTCAAAACTTTTGTCACAAAAACTTTCTGGGAGTTGATTATTGTGGACAAGCAATTTGCTTACAAGAAAATCAACAAGCTCCACAAGATCTTTCCACAACAATATTTTAGGTTCACTACTACTTGCATCTGTTTGGCCCATGCCAGATGTGAGTCCCCCAAAAATTCCAATATAGCAAGAAATTCCAGAAGACAATCTATTTATATCCGCATAAGGAAGATTCATTCGCTCATTGGCCCAAGTAACATCCTTCTGCAAAACAACCAAGCTTTGTGTCTGCTCTTTCAAATTCTTACAAATAAGGGTTAAGCATTTCAATGCCTCAAGCTTGGCGGAATCTAGATGCTGAGAAGATGGAAGCAAAGAATCATTTTCATTGCTAGAATCATTGGAGATCTCTTCACAAAGATCCCCAGCTTCTTTATCAATGGAAACTCCATGAATAATTTGATATTTTATTATCCCCGCCAATATGTACGATGTGTGATCCATTAAAGAACAGATCAGAGATTTAAATAGAATAGAATTTTCTGCTGAGAAGGCTTCTTTAATTCCAACAATCACAGATAATGACTTTGAAAGCCACAAAACAGGAAATGAACCTTCAGAAATAATTGAGTCTGTTGACGATTGGATAGTGTCTGTCTTCTCACAAAATCCCATTATTACATGCCTTAAGGCCTTCCTGCAAACTACAAATAATCTCAAATACTTACAAAAATAATCCTGGTGCCCTGAGCTCCAAAAATATACTAAGGCACTGACAAGAAGCCTGCATAGTTAAGTAGAGAGGAACAGAATTAAACAAATAAACAATATAAAAATGTTTCACAATTTATTCACTGGAGAACACCCTGCAGCAAGCAACTAAAAGAACATGTATAAGACATCTATATCACAGTCATCGTACCTATTTGGATTTCTTTTTCTTCAGTAGGGAGCAGAAACACAAACAAATTTGAAAACTTGTGTGTAAAAAAGAGAAGAGAGTTTTGGAAAAATAACAGTTCCCTTGCATATGGTTGCACTACTTTTACATTAATATTTCTAGTTTTGAAATGCTATCTGTATAGGATCAAGTGATCAAAGTGAAAAGGGCTATAACATCATATTCATTTAATACACTATTTATGTCTTTAAGGCTAGGAGTTTCCATTTACAATACTGAGAAAAGTATTTTTTTTTTCTCTCTTTTTTTCCTTTTTTCTTTGGCATTTTGTTCCCCTTTAGTTTCCATGTATTGGACTGTTGGACGATATCTGTCTGTCAGCCCTACTCATACTTTTTCTCATTTCTTTACATTCTACAGCACAATTTTTTCTTTTATTTGCATGTCCACACACAAAGCACACAATAAGGAAGCAACCAACAGAGAGATGAGTGTACCTTTCAAGGTTGAAAACACAAGTCACAAGGCATGAAAATGAACTTGCATTTATATACGGCATTGAACACAATAGATTGAGCAAATGGTGGCAAACTGTGAAACTTTTGTTGGTAATAGATTTGGTCTTTTCTTCTATGCTGATATCTTCATCACGAACCACAGCCGACTTGTCAATAGCACTCAAATACTCAAGCCAATTAGGTGATCTCTGAAGATTGAGATCAGTATTTGCAAAATTACTAAATAACGGCTGTACAGCTTTCTCTAAGGCATGGCAAAATATTGAAGCCAGATTCCTGTGGATAAACTAAAAAGGAAGTAGGAAATGAATACCTAGAAATGTAAATGTTGCTAAGGAATTAAAACAGGAAAACAAATCAGTTTAGATAAAGCAGGACTGAGCTGAAATAAACACTTCCACGGATTAATAGGAACTATTTACTAGTTTACTTGTGTGCATTTGTGTGAGTTGAAGTATAACCAAATCATCTTACTTTCTGTTCATATAAAAGTGAATCACTTAGAAGTTGGGACGATATTTGTGAGAAAAGATCTCTTGCATGCCTGGCTCCTGAAAACTGCTTGTTACACTCATTGATCTTTTGCAGTGCTGACTCCTGCAAACTGCTTCTTTCACAGCGAAGAGAAGTATGAAGTAAATGTGATAAGAACTTTTTCAAATGCTTCTTGGAAGCATGATTGCCCCATATATCAACATTTTTGCAAAGACTCAACCAAATGGCTGTTGGCAATGAATTTTTGTTGGCAACATAAACTCCTCGATTCCATCTGTTGCTTTGTGTACCCAGGAAAATTACATCCTCACAAGCTACATCATCAGATTCAAAGACTGGGGATTGATATACACATGATAAGTTTTCCATCATAAGATCAGTAAGTCCAGCTGCCTCTTCCTTCAATGCTGTGATTCGGGATCTGTAACGTTTCTTCCGCAAATACTTGAGCAGTTCAATATTCCTATCCAAATCAACAAGCCTCTGAAGAATCATTGATTGAAATACATATGTAAGAGGACAAGAATCATCTGAACCATACTTGTGATATATGTCTGAAATATATTGCAAAACAACAAGGAGGGAAGCAGAAGGCTGAGCAATCCAAGTAAAATAGCCAGTGTCTATCTCATCAATCCTCTCCATCAACTCAAAGGCGGAATATGCTGTGACATCCCCCACCTCAGCAGAAACTTTCTTTGATAAACCAGGTGGCATAAGGCTAATTGCCTGCCTAAGTAAGATTCGGCAGGACACAAACAACTGAAAGAAGAACACAAGGGCCCATTGGCTGAACCTACCAAACTTCTTCAAAATCTTTCCCTTTCCAACCACCCCATCAACAGTTCCTCCCAAGACAGATGAAAGGAAATTGCAGATGGAATCTCCTTGCTGTCCAACAAGAGTACTCAAGTGTGAACGCAATGTTGACACTAATTCTTTTACAGCCACTCCAACAAGATTGCTGTTACCCTCAGTAACCATCACTGAATCAAGCACTAAACAATACAAACTGGACAGGCCTCCACCCAAAAGTTTCACTTGCAGATTAAAAATTTGCAATTTTTCAGCATCAACCAATGGAGAGAAATCCTTCATCCAATTAAGTGATTCTGATATATCTTCTGTTATCTGTCTAATACATCCAGTCACTTGCCCTTCTGGAATAGCTTCAACAGCCTTATAAACTGCATGGACAAACTTCTGTGAAGATAACAGCTTCTCAACTGATTCATAATGAACTTCATTAGACAGAATTGTCAACCTAGAAGAACATTCCTCAGTATTACCCTCACCAGATATAATAAGCCTTATTGCTTTGCACAATGTTACAATTGCAATTCTCACCTACATCATGTCAAATATGTAAACACAAGCCTGAAGTCCATCTAAGGGAAACAATAGAAGCAGACAAAGCAAGACATAAGCTGATTAAAACCTTGAATATATCATTTTTTAAGAGACTTCTCCTCATTTAAACCAGCTATTCCCACCCCCTCTACCAGAAGAATAACCTTAGAATTAGACACACACAAAGTAAAATACATGAACTTATGTAGTTGCTTTTGAATAATGAAAACCACCAACCAAGAGGGCAGCATAACCCATGCAAAGCCTAAAAATTGTGAGCTACTGTACTGAGGGAAAAAAAATTTATGATTGGGCAGCAATCAGAGTTATGACACAGACCTGGCGTAGTTGACTGTAGAGGTTAATTATTTGGCAACCCAGAGCAGGTATACTCGAAGATAATGAACATTGGTCAAAGACATTCACCATGTTGCAATTGATGGAAGAGTATGACAACATAATGCACCATAAATTCACCAACTCTTCTCCAACAACCTCATATTCAATCTCCAGAAGATATCCCATAGAAACTATTATCTCATTAGCTGATAAAGTATATATTTCCATCTCCTTCCTGTTGGTTGTATCATAGTTTGACAGGCTGAGAATGTTAGTGGAAGTATTCATCAGGGAATTAAATATAATCTTGAAGAAATTAAGACAGGCTCCTCCAGAAGTGTCCTCTGTTCTCACATACACCTTCTCTTGCATAAAACTAGCAAGCAAATTACTGATAGATTTGAGTACACCATGAAGATCCACCAACTGGAGTTTCCTATCAACTTCACTTTTGAGACAAGTATTGATCTCAAGCAAAAACGGCTCCATGATTAGTACAAAAAAGTTAAGAAGTGAATTTTGAGTGTCCGCACCAATGTTATTTGAGCTGCTATTTTCTCCAGGTACGGGTTGCCTTGAATTATTCATTTTCTCCATTGTCTTGTTCACTTCATACATCACTGAAGTTCCTTTGAATTTTCTTGCCGAATTAACAAATGAGTGAAATAACAAACCTACACTACCCATTGCCATAGCATTCTTTCTGGTTATAATTTTGTTTAGTACATCAAATAAATGTCTAGGATAACTCTGAATAGCTGGTTTTGAATCATTTGATGCATCATCACATGAAGCAACATAGTTTTGTAAACCGTGTAAGCTTAAAAATTCATCCACAAGCACCGGGTGAAATAGTCCATGGGAAAGAACTTCTTCCACCACCTTCATTGCTCTTTCCGTCCAAATGGGACTCCTTCCATTAACCCGAAGATGCAACTCACCGGAAACATGCAACAGCAGCTCGAGGAGTTCATCCACAAACTCACGAAATCTACTTTGCCTAACTGGATGGACCTTCAAAAACTTGGAGAATGGCTGAAGCACCAACCACAGAAACCGTAGTGCAAAATCACCCATATTGCTTCCATCAAGGTTCTTGTCATACATTCGCAATAAAAGCTCAAGCACTGCCTTCCCTGTCGAAATCCACAAGCCCAAATTTTCATTTGACAACCCTCCATGGGATGAAAACACCAACGAAACACAATCAAGAGCAGCATCATAAAGCTTCAACCTTTCATCGGATATTAAAGTTTCTCCTGAACAATCAGACAACTCCTCAAGGAGTGAGAGAGCATTTCTGGCAATAAGCTCTACTGGCCGCAGGAGATTCTTTGACATGTTCAAAGTTACATGAAACTTCAAAGACTCCTGCAAGCAGAACTTGAATATCTCCCAACAACGGATGTCAATATAAGCATCAAACCCATCAGCATGAGGCTTCTTATCTGAAGGAAACAACAGTGATTGTATCCAATCATTGAGGAAACATAGTAGTCTTGGTAGTTTTATGGTTTCAGAGTCATCACCATCACCATCACCAACTCTTGAATTCACAAAATTGAACGCTGATTCTACCTTACTGCACTAACACACACACACACACACTCATTAATTAAAAAGAGAAAAAGGCCTCAGTATCCATTCGAAAACGTGTGTCATAATAAAATAGAAAAAGCAATAACAAAAGCGAGAAGGAGAGAATAACCTGCGAAGGTGAAGGCTTTTGTCTTGAATGCAGTTTATGAATTGGAGATTTTTCCATGGAGGCGCAAACTCCACGGGTTTGGCTGAAGAATCAGTCCGGGGAAGTTTGGGAGGTTTTTGGAGTTCGTCGTCGTTGTTGTTGTTGGTGGTGGTGGTGATGGCGGCAGTGGCGGCAACGGTGGTGTGTTTTCGCTTTCTATTTCGCATTTTTGGATTTGCTTTGCGTTCGCCCATAATGAGGATTGGGAAAAGTTTAAAGCTTTGTGCTTGAGCTTGAAGTTGAAGGTGCTTCAGTTGGGTTCATAGCATAAACCCTATGTTCTTCCTTTTAGAAACTTTTGGGGTTTAACCCCTTTTTTTTCCCTTGAATTATTAAAAATAATTTATTTATATATCTTTTATTAAAAAAATTACCTCTTACCTCATTTTTAAAAGTATTTAAAGATGAGTTTTTTATTAAGTCGATTTATATCTATTAAAATTAAAAGATTTAATATAATTTTAAGGATAAATAATATGATTAAATAAAGGATCCATCTAGTGTACAGATGCATTTTGGTACAGATTTACAGATTTTTGTTTTTATTTTGTTTAAAAGCGTATCACTAAAAGTGTTGCTTAAAGATAAAGTGTTACCCTTAATCGTTAACTTGGTTCTGATACCAATTTTTAACTCTTTTATGTTTACAATGTGTATAGATTTGAAGATGTTGAAAAATTTTTAACTCTTTGAAGATGTTGAAAAATTTTTAACTCTTTTATGTTTATAATGTGTATAGATTTGAAGATGTTGAAAATTTCTATTATTACTAGTATTTATAATTCTGATTTTATTTTTATAGTTTTTTAATCTTGTTTTAGTTTATAATATTCTTTTTTGCATGGATTATTGTTTATAAAATCTTTTATCTGTTTGTCTTTTTCTTTAATATATTTTTTCAAATCTTCAAAAACGTCTTTTATTTCTACACTTTTCGTTGTTTCTAAATATCTTTTTAATTTTTCAACCTCATTCTCCATTTTTTCTTTTAACAGCTTTAATTCTTTTAAGTCATAATATGGTTTTCCAGGCATTTATAAATTTTTTAAGTTTAACTCCAACTTGTTTATATTTATTCTTATTTCTATCCTTTTTATTATAAGGTCATCAATTTCGATCTGAAGATTATTTAATTCCTTTTTATACTCCTTTATTTTACTTTTTAATTTTTTCGCTCTTTTTCTTTTTATTTTATTTTCTGGTCTTTCAATTTTTGTATGCTTCATTATTTATTTTAGAATTTCTGCAAATTTTATCATTGCTTCATCACTTTTTTCTAGAGATTCTATTAATATTTCTAACTCTTCAACTTCTCTTTTTAACTTGTCATGGATTATTTTTAGAGCTTTAAATGCTCTTTGATTTATTTCAGATAACTGCAAATAATTCAAACGATTTTCTCTTTCAAAGAGCTCTTGTTTCTTATCTTGATAAGTTACATATATTTCTTCTTTATTTATTATCATAATTTAGTATTTAGGGTTTCATTTAATTTTTCGACCTTTTTTGTTAATTCTTTTATTTCAGAATCTTCTTCTTTAATCTTTAACTTAGATAAACTTAATTTTCATTTGATTTGAGATTTAATTCTGTTTTTAGAACAGACTGCTTTTCATTATCTAATAAAGCAGTTAATCTATAATAATCAGATTCTTCTGTTAATTCTAAACTTTCTAAATAATTCACAATTGAAAGACTAGAATGAAGATGTACCTTTCTGGAGAAAAACTTCCTTTATTCAGTATATTTTACATAAGGGGTTTTTATCTCCAGAGGGGAGATTGTAGATACTAACTCCAGAGGGGAGTTTAGAACTATTTTTTCCTAAGAGGATTCTTCCTCAAACTATAGAATCGCCTCGGCAGCTTCCTCCTTGCTCTCCTAGCATATGAGTACTCTTAGCCTCCTGCTTCCTATTGTCTGATGCCTTTACAATTGCCTAAGCAGCCTATTTATAATAGTTGGATTTGATGGACAATTCACATCCTTACCCTTCTTATGACGTCATTGCTTACGTCATTGTTTGTTCTCTTTCACCAGCTACATTGTTGGTGCTCTATGACCTAAGTGCTTACGTCACTATGCAATAATGTTGAGAGATTGCATCAACGAATCCTGCAGGAAACTCACTAATAATTTTTAGATCATTAAAAATTAAGATTGTATCAATTAACCCATACTGGAAAAACTGATAGGTGTCAGATGGGGAAGTATCTGGAAATATAACCAGCTTTGTTAGCTGTTCTTTGGCAACAGGATAATATCCCAAAATTGTCCTTTTTTCTTCAGTCCAATTCAGAACTATGTTAAGGGTTTCTCTGAGATTAGATCTACAGACCCTTTTCTTTTCCTTGATTTCAGCCCTTGTAGGAATGTTTCTTATTATCCCTGTTCTTTGGGTTTGAATTGGAGCTTTATCTGCTCTTTTTAGGGTTTGTTCTGGATGGAGAGCTTCATATTCCTTGAAGGATTTCTTTGCCTCTTCCAGTGTTAGGAACCCTCCTTTATGAATTATCTTTGACTAGTGTGTGAATGGTGCTGCTTGTTCCCAGGCATCATATACTCCTTTCATGGGGCCATTATAAATTACATAATATTTTTTATCTTGGGTGGATTTTTTAATGATTTCAGCAATTGTTTTATTTTCTGAAATTTTTTCTTCACCTGATTTGTCCACCATGCTTAGCTGGCTGAACTCTGATGTTTCTGCTTGTTATGTTGATTTCATTGCTTCGATGGCCTTCTTGAGGGATTGGATCTGTGTCCTTATTTGCTGACAATGCTTGCATTTTTCGAGCTCTTGCTCATATTTTTGAATTTCTTGATCTAATGCGTTGTAGACGAACTCCATTCTCTTGTTAA